>NC_056745.1:817122238-817297238 GCF_019279795.1 Protopterus annectens
ACATGGCTACATCCATTTGCGTTTCTGACATCATATTCCTGACTTAGGGTATGTTGCAGATTATCCTGTAACACCAGCAACTTGCTTAGTGTATGACAACACTATTTCACATATGGGCCTGTATTCCAGCCTCTGTCCTTCACCTGCATATCAGGCTTTGTCCATATGACATGCAGTCAGGGGTTGTTATATAATGCCCTGTGATTATGTCATGTTGCCATTCCTGCCATCATTCCAGTACTGTTGTGGCCCCCACACATATTGTGGTGTTGGGTCCATATATATGTAGGAGGCTTCATCTGCACATACATGTGTGCCCTTCTGCAGTCCAGAGGTCAGTGTGTGTAACAGTGTAATATGCCACTGTAAGTCAGTCTATGGGGGGGTTATGCACCATAAATAACCTAGGCTGTTACAACATGTGAGGGATATCAGGAGTAAGCTGCCTTAAGGTATATGGATGTACATTACCATACGTACATTACCATACATTTCACCTTGGGAAAATGCTGGCCTACTGCTTCCTGCCATACAGACTGTTCTGTTTGTCAGTGTGATTGTGATGGTTTCAATTATGCCTTGTTATGTAACAGATACATTCATTGCAGCAACTGCAGCCTTTTCTCCCTAGGAATTGCATGCAGAGTGTAGTTAGAGGCTGCTGGACTATACATCAGCATTACTTACTGTTGATTGATTGTTATCCTGTGGCCCAGTCTGTCTTTACTGCTGTACTACTTGAAGGCCTTGGCTTGGGCAGCAACATATGTTATGCTTTCGGATTACTGTATTACATGATCTGTTTGAGAGTTGCATTGATCTATTTGTATGTATTTCAAAGTCTAAACAGCTATATTACATGGCATATACAACTGTAATAGTACACAAATAAAACTTTCTCATGTATGCAAACCTGAGTATGGTGTTATACCCTTTGACCTCTCTGCAGGTATATGTTTCAGGCAACAATTGTGGTTTGTAAGGGTGACTCATACACTGCCCATTTGATAAGGTGGCAACTGTAGGAATACTGGCTGTTCAGTATGGTGTGTACCCTCTAAATATGTATCTTATTATACATATCTCTGTGTGAGTATATGTAGTTACATCTCTCTCTCTCTCTCTCTCTATATATATATATATATATATATATGTATCTGCATATATGTGTGTGTGTATATGTATCTTAGGAATGTTTATTGATTCCACATTGTACATCCCATATGGTAGCCAGACTGTACTGTATGATATGTTATTGATACCAGCCTGACATCATACAGGTGGGGTTGATTCCTCTTAATGTCTTGTGCCCATGTTCTGTTGTGTCCTGGTTATGGGACTTGCAACAGTTGGTATTGTATTGCAGGGCAGATCTGTTTGGCTGTGGGGGTGATATCAATACATACAAGACATATTTAGATTGGGCCCCCTCACCCCCATTAACAGTGCCTGTGATCATATATGTGTTTGTTTTGTTCTCTTTTATATCTATAGATATATATATATATATATATGGATATATATATATATATATATATATATATATATATATATATATATTATATATAATATATATATATATATATATATATATATATATATATATATATATATATATATATAGATAGATGTATGCATATGTGTGTGTATATATATATATATATATATATATATATATATATATATATTTGCCAGCACGGCACCCAACCTTCCACAGAAGGCACACACATGCCCACACTCACACCTAGAGTGAATTTAGCGTGTCCAATCCACCTACAGCATGTATTTGGGATGTGGGAGGGAACCGGAGCACCCGGAGGAAACCCAAACGACCACAGGAAGGACATGCAGACTCCGCACAGAAGGCACCCCAGCCAAGGATCGAACCGGAGAACCTCTTGCTGTTAGGCGGCAGCGCTAACCGCTGCTCCACCGTGGCATGATGAAATTGCTGAATTTGTCATATAATGCTTACGGGCATTATTTAGTTTCCCCAAAAATTCCAATTTGTATTCCATAACTTATTGCAAATATTTATGTATACATTTTATTAGTTCATTCACAGTAGAGGGCTTTAAAGGCCATAATGGCTTATTTATCAGTTCTTGATGTATGTCATGCTGCAGAGGTGCCATAAAGTGTCAGTGGAACTGTGTCGTGATCATCTTAGTGGTTTTGTGGGAGGTAGTAGATGTTATTGTAGTCATTGTCATTTGTTCATCTTTGTCAAACAGTAATATAATTAGAATGGTTTTGCCAACACCCATGCAGTGGAATTATTGACCTATGCTGGAAGGAGAACAAGATTTGTTACAGGCCAATGTACACCTGGTGCATGTGAAATGTAAATTGTCAACAATTTACTTACTAATGCACATTAATGTTTCACCGGGTTGTGATTTCTGTAACTGTACTTTCATATAGGTATTACTAATGTGTTAAACAAGGCTCACTTCAGGGCTAACTGTGTTGTACAACATAATACTATACTGCAGTCATGTGTACTTTGATAGACTTTTATATTTCAGTATGTATGATGCGGCAGTTTCAGCAGGAAGGACACATGTAATATGATTAGTTATACTCTCAGAAATGCATCATACTGAGTTATTTATAGCATGACAGTTAATACATTTCCCCAGAAGCTGATGTCATTATACAATACTGCTGGCATGTAAGTTTGTTTGGCCTAAGTCTTGTATGGACTACCTTATCATTTACTATGTTATTTGTATCACACATACATACATCCTATGCATAGTGATATACTGACATTCCTTCACACCCAACCCGGTTGTCATGTGACTGAGTACACGTGAGTTTTCCCTTGATTTGTGTGTGTATGTCACATGATCATCTCTATAACTTTACAAGATGCATGCAAGTATGTACATCTCACATCTGCTGTAGCTGGATAACTGTTAAGTATGGATAGCAGAACAGTATTTTGTTGGTATGCAGTTTAAGGTGGCAGTTCTGTATATGTGTCATGTCCTTCTGGATTGCAGTACTTAAATACTCTGCATGTATGAATACTCACAATATCATGCAGGTTGCTGCCACAAATACTTTTTTCTGGAAGTAGTACTGTCATTGCAATGATTTTACAAGTGTCTATGACTCTTCTCATTATGTCCCCATTCTTACAGGTGTGTACATTGTCATTGCAACTTCATTATTGTTTCCCTCATACACATAAGGCAATGAAAGGTTACTGACCTTTATGTATGTTCTAAAATCAGTCGTGTCTATGTACATTATTTCCTTTAATTACTGGCACCATATACATCACAATGGCAGTGTAGGTCTATACATCTGCACCACAGGTATAGATGGGCATACTCAGTGTACTCCTGTGAGTACAATTTTTTTCTGAACTTGTCTCAACAAATGTACAGTGAAAACAGTACATAATTTTTATAACTGTTTAAACTATTGTGCAATGTACATTCCTATATAACACATAGATTCATAGTTGTAATAGAGGTCCAGTCACAGTTTCTGGTGGTCTGATACTGTGCCATACAGCCTAGATAAAGACATGCAATACAGACCAGAATTTGTTTGGAAGCAGATAATGCCTGTGTACAGTGAGTGACATATCATTCACAGCATGTCATTTTTGAACACGTCAGGACAGATAACAGAGAGATGCATACCAGTCATGGATGCTACAGAAATACTCATATTGGTTATGTCATGTAGAACACCCTTAAATGGCATACAGTATTTTCCTATCATAAAGGTATGGATGCTCTACCTTGTAGGACAGTAGCCTGAGAAAGGTGCCCCTCTCTGACTATGTCATAACTACTGACTGAGTGTAAGCCAATGGTTTCTGACACATTTGTCTGACAGATAGATGTTATCAGATTCACACCCCTGCCTATGATACAAGGCTGTCTACAGACCTCTGTTTTTGACTGCATGTACCACAGGAGATAGTAATGGAGGCTGTCACAAATAACTGAAATCAATGTATGCAATAAAAAAGGAATTATGAATATTAAATAAGCAATCTGATTTAGTCAAAATGCTAAAAAGGAGTTACACATGTTGCTGTCCAAATAACAATGAACAATACAATATCAATGCTTCTTTGCTAAGGAAACTGTTTACATCTTGTAGTACACAGACTGTCCCAGAAATTAACTACAGTCCAGAAATGAACCACAGTCTGTCTGTGTAGGTACACTAAACAAGCCAGTATGCAATGCACATTCTACAGGAGCACTCACAGCATGAAATGCCCCTAATAACCAGTTAACTGCCATGCAGTCACAACCTGTGATGATATATCATTGTCCAACATAAACATGGATATTATTAACCAGATATGATTTTGTTTGTCTAATGCCAGTACAGGCATATAATGTTGCCCTTTCAGGAACTGAACAGCAAGCTGTGTGACTGTGCCAACTAATGATATGTGGATGATCCACGTGCACCACAGTGGAAGTGACACTCCACATTGGCAAACATATTACATCATGTGTATGTAGCATAAACAATCTCTTTGAAATAAAAGGGATGGTGGAAGTGGTGGAGGCCTCTCCCACTGTAAATGTACACATTATAACTATGGAAGATGTCATGCATGCACTACAGTATAAGGGTAAACAATGCTAACAGTCACTGACTATGGATGTTGAACATGAGTATTTGATGACAGAAAATGCATGATATTGTAGAGAATGAATGTGCCAGGGAAGAAGTGTCACTACACTTGTGAGATTTGTCAGTTTGTCAAGGCCTCACATCATGTTATTGCTGCAAGGGATATGTGTACCTATAATTAAGGCAACAGTATACAGAATGCCATCTCATTCCCTCGTGCCAGAGGATAATGCTTAGCACATATGTTATGTATGGAAAATGCAATCACATGTCATGATTACTCTGAATGAAAGAATTGCTATGTGAGAAATTATCATAGCCTTTAGCAAGATGAATCGACATTAATATGTGTACATGGTAGATGTGTTTCACAACAGTGTTAGTGACATGTGCAGTCACAATAAGCCTGACGCAATGCAGTCGAAGCAGTAATGACTGGATCTGAACTATCTACCTAAGATCACAAGCTACAGATTAGTGCCTGAATCACAAATACCACACACCATGTTGTGGTCCAACTGGGACACTGCACAGTTGAATGGGTGAAATCACCACTGTTTATTAACTGTATGTTTATAATAAAAAGTGGTGGAAGGGCACAATAATGCTGTAGAACTACATATCGTATATGTATTTGAAAAGTAGTATACACAGTATGAGGATAAAGACACATTCACAGCTGGCCTCAAACATCCTACATATGCAGTTACACAATGTATAAAGCATGATATTGAAGTTAAACACTACAAGAAAATTTGCACTTCAGCTGTGAGATACTGTACTTATGGTAACATTATGTAATCACTGTGTGGCAAAAGGTTATTTTGCCTGGGGATGCTAGGACTAGTGTAACACTGTGCCACTGTAAATCCACCTCATGAGAGGAAGTGTACATAAAGGTAATTGTGAGGTGGCCAACAGTATATTACAGTAATCACAGTCACACTGTTTAAGTAAGGATGGGCTTGAACCAACCACATACCTATTTAGTTACACAATTTATATAGAAAATTAGCAGCAGCCAGCACCACAGGAAAATACTGAGTACAAGTGAAGCATATATCATCTATGAAGGGATAACATCAGCAGTGATTGCCAAGGAGGAGTGTGGTATAATGACTTGCACAGCCATATGGGGTTGTAAAAGTTGTCAATGCAAATGTGTGTAAGCCAATCCTGAATTTATTTATGGTCACACACACAGTTGTAATACTTAATCAGTGCTGTATTCTAGCCTCCTACTGCTCTATTCACACATTCTAAAGAATAGTGTAAGAAATGTAAGCACCACAGAAGTCTGAATTTAAAAGTGTAAGAGTGTACTTTAGAAAGAATGACCTCATCAGTATATTGCACAAAAGATGTGGTTGTGAAAAGTTGGATAAGGGGAGGGTGAAGTCATCTAGCAGTTTAAAACATTTCTCCAGAACAGAAGTTGACTGTGCATGGGTGGCCACGGTGGTGCAGCAGTTAGCGTTCTCACCTCACAGCAAGAGGTTCTCCGGTTTGATGCTCAGCTGGGGTGCCTTTTGTGTGGAGTCTGCATGTCCTCCCTGTGGTCATGTGGGATTCCTCCGGGTGCTTCAGTTTCCTCCCACATTGCAAAGACATGCTGTAGGTGGATTTGACACACTAAATTGGCCCTAGGCATGAGTGAGTGCATGTGTGTGCCTTCTGTGGAAGGTTGGGTGCCAGGCTGGCAACTCGACACCGTAAAACTCTACTGCCAATCATGAGCAGACAGGTGATACACTGTCTTGACCCCTGACTGAGAAAAGCTGAATGAAGAAGGAGAAGTTGACTGTGCACAGCTGTGTTGGAAGACATGAACACCTGATTCTAAACTCCCCTGCCTCACACACACAGACACACAAGTTCCAAACACTGAGCATCAAATTTTCTATCTAGATACACAATCTACAGAACACAGTACTAGTCGCAAGTACCACAGGAAAAGTTTGATTCTTAAGGGGGTGAGTACACTTTTGACAGGATGACCTCATCAGCGTGTTGCAGAGAGGATATTTATGTTAAACATGGAATAAGAGAGCAGTGTGCGAAGTTAAAATTGTTCTCCTCACAGGAAGTAGATACATCACCAAGTGTTACACATACAAGTTCCCCATGCTGAGTATCAAGCCTTCTACCTTTCTAGTTATACGATCTAGAGTTGCAAGTACTACAGGAGAAGTTAAGCTATAAAGATGTGAAAAGCAAATTTGTACTTGTTGAAAATCTTCTGTTTGGAGCAGATGGTACTGTGCATCCTAGGTACTGGAAGAAGTGCATATGTGTGCACATGACAATGTAACAGTATTGTGATTGTCCCCAGAATTCCATATTTCTTTACTAAGATTTAGATACCATCCTTCATGTATAATGTGTTACTGTGAGGGACATGCAGCTGTTTCATAGTATGAGATGCCAAACAAATTAACAGTTGTAAACCATTGGATTATCAGTCAAACTTTCCTGCCACTTCACAATGAGATGATTGCACACTTGTCTGTCTCATGCTTGTACAATGTGTATAAACAAGACAAACAAACCACTCTTACGTAGGACAATGCACTGCAGAAAAAATGTGCTGGATTATGCGTGAATCTTCTTCTTCTTTTTCATTCGGCTGCTCCCATTAGGGGTCATCACAGTGGATCATCTGTTTCCATTTCTTCCTGTCCTGTGCATCTTGCTCTGTCACACCACCCACCAGCATGTCCTCTCTCACCACATCCATAAACCTTATCATAGGCCATCCTCTTCTCCTCTTACCTGGTATCTCCATCCTTAGCATCCTTCTCCCAATATACCCTGCATCCCACCTCAGCACATGTCCAAACCAATGCAATCTCACCTCTCTGTATTTCTCTCCAAACCGTCCAACATGAGCTGAGCCTCTAATATACTCATTTCTAATCCTGTCTATCCTCATCACACCTAATGCAAATCTTAACATCTTTATGTCTGCCACCTCCAGCTCTGACTCCTGTCTTTTTGTCAGTGCCACCATCTCTAACCCATATAACATTGCTGGTCTCACCACCATCTTGTAGACCTTCCCTTTCACCCTTACTGGTACCCATCTGTCAAAAATCACTCCTGACACTCTTCTATACCTGCTCCACCCTGTCTGAACTCACTTATTCACCTCTCTCTCACACTCACCATTACTCTGAACTGTTGCTCCCAAGTATTTAAGCTCATCCACCTTCACCTACTCTACTCCCTGCATCCTCACCATTCCTCTGTCTTCCTTGTCATTCACACATGTATATTCTGTCTTAGTCCTGATGACCTTCATTCCTTTCCTCTCTAGAGCATATCTCCACCTCCCCAGGGTCTCTTTTACATGTTCTCTACTCTCACTACATATCACCATGTCATCTGCAAACATCATATTCTGCTGGGACTCCTGTCTGATCTCGTCTGTCAACCTGTCTATCACCATTGCAAATAAGAAAGGGCTTAGAGCTAATCCTTGATGTAAGTTGACTTCCACCTTGAACGCATCTATCACTCCTACTGCAGACCTCACCACTGTTATACTGCTCTTGTACATATCCTGTACTACTCTTAAATACTTGTCTGCCACTCCCAACCTCATACAATACCACAGCTCCTCTCTAGGACCCCTGTCATATGCTTTCTCTAAGTCTACAAAGACACAATGCAACCCCTTCTGACCTTCTCTATACTTCCCCATCAGCACCCTCAGAGCAAACATCACCTCTGTAGTGCTCATTCCTGGCATGAAACTGTACTGCTGCTCACTAGTCATCAACTCCCCTCTTAACCTAGCTTCCACTAATCTTTCCCATAACTGCATGCTGTGACTGATCAGTGTTATCTCTCTGTAGATACTACAGCTCTGCACATCACTCGTATTCTTAAAAATCAGTACCAATACACTTCTCCACTCCTCAGGCATCCTCTCACTTTCCAAGATTCTGTTAAACAGTCTGGTTAAAAACCTAACTGCCAACTCTCCTAAACACGTCTGTGCTTTCACAGGTATGTCATCTGGACCAACAGCGTTTCCATTCTTCATCCTTTTCATAGCTGTCCTTACTTCTTCCTTGCTAATCCATTGCACTTCCTGATTCACTATCCCCACATCATCCAACCTTCTGTCTCTCTCTCATTCTCTTTATTCATTAGCCCCTAAAAGTACTCTTTCCATCTGCTCAACACATTTTCCTCACTTGTGAGTATATTTCCCTCATTATCCTTTATCACCCTAACCTACTGCACATCTTTCCCTGCTTGGTCCCTCTGTCTAGCCAATCAGTACAGGTGTACAGGGCCTTTACTCCCTCTTTAGTGGCTAACCTTTCATGCACTTCTCTTATCACCATGCACCTCATGTCCTTGTACTCTTGTCTACTTTCTTCATCTCTCTGACAATCCCACTTGTTCTTCACCACTCCCTTCCTCTGTATGCACTCCTGTGCTTCTTCATTCCACCAACAGGTCTCCTTGTCCTCCTTCCTCTGTCCAGATGTCTTACCAAGCACTTTTCTTGCTCTCTCCCTTACCATCTCTGCTGTGGCTGCCCAGCTATCTGGCAGCTCTTCACTGCCACCCAGTGCCTATCTTAACTCTTTCCTGAACTCCACCTTACAGTTATCCTTTTCCAACTTTCACCATATGATCCTTGGCACTGCCCTCACTCTCCTCCTCTTCTTCTTGATCGCCAACATCATCCTACAGACCACTGTCCTATGCTGCCTAACTATGCTTTCCCCTGTTCCCACTTTGCAGTCTCCAATCTCCTTCAGACTGGCCTTTCTGCATAGGATATAATCCACCTGTGTGCATCTTCCTCCACTCTAGTACATCACCCTATGCTCCTTCCTCTTCTTAAAATATGTATACACCACAGCCATGTCCATCCTTTTCACAAAATCCACTACAATCTGACCTTCTGCATTCCTCTCCTTAACACCAAACCTACCCATCACCTCCTCATCCCCTCTGTTCCCTTCACCGACATGCATATTGAAATCCGCTGCAATCACCATTCTCTCAACCTTGAATACACTCTCTTCCACTTCATCTAACTCTCTCCAAAATTTTTCTTTCTCATCCATCACACACCCAAATTTTTGGAGCATATGCACTAACAGCAGTCATCATCACACCATCAATTTCCAGCTTCATAAACATCACTCTATCCGACACTCATTTCACCTTCAAAACACTCTCAGCATACTGTTCTTTCAGGATAACCCCTACCTCATTTCTCCTCCCATCCACACCATGGTAGAACAATTTGAACCCACCTCTGATACACCTGGCCTTACTCCCCTTCAATCTGGTCTCTTGCATGCACAATACATCAATCTTCCTTCTCTCCATCATATCAGCTAGCTCTCGCCCTTTACCAGTCATACTGCCAACATTCAAGTTGGGTGTTGTCCTAAAGGTGTATACCTATGTTTAATCATTTAAATGAGGCTTAATATTAAAACTTTTGAGAAGTATTAGAACTTTTGAGAAGTATGACTTACAAAAATTGAAGATAATTTTTGTTTTAAATTATGTTAGTGTGGACACTTTTGTTGGGACTACAAGACTAGACTTGAATGCCCTGAAGCTATTTGGCAAATTAAACTTAGAGCTGATCATACTCCTGGACAGAATGAATTTATTAGCATTAAATGTTTTCTATTCATGCAGAGACATCATTGAGGGATCTTTAACTTTTATTAATTTTCTTCAAGAGGTTGTTAGTAGACCTCTCAGCTGTACCAAATTCCCCAATTTTGAGGCAAAATAATGGGATGCCATGAATTTCTGAATGGCCCCTTTAATTCCCGATATATGTATATTTTTTTATTTACAATTTAAGTTGTAGCTCATGTCATCACATGCAGGGGCATGTGTGATGATGTCAGATTTGTGAGGCAGTGCCTGTAATTTGTGACTGGGTTAGGTGGGAATTTCAAGCCAAGAGTGGTGACGTGGTGTTCCTTGTTGTAGTTGTTTATCGGAATCGGACTGCCTGCTCAGTCGACTTTACCCCAGCTATTAGGGACAGATGGCATATTTTGAGCAGTGACATCACTATTTATTTGGTTGGAGCCACCTGATCTGTTTCTTGGGGTTATAATTTATTGCTGGATTGAAGTACACGGCGCACAGAACTTATGAAAATGGCAAAACCCCATCCACCACCTAAAATCAGCAAAACCAAATAAGGAAGGAGCATTATCATCAAGTTGTAAATTAAAAAAGCTGAGTCCCTACTGCAAGAGCTATAGAATAGTTTTATGGTCCTGTTCATTCATTATAGGGAAGAAAGTTTAATAAGCAAAATAAATACAGATTACTGAACCATTCGACAGTTTGTGGCTAGTCCCATCTGCTAACCTCTAGAGACAGTCTGTAGTTTCTTAAAAGCGTATTCTTACCTATTTTATATTTTATCTAAAAGTGTTATCTGAAACTGTTATTCATGCATATTTTAAATATCTATACAGAGAAATATGCATAGTTAAAAAAAAAACTCTTTGGTGTCATTCAAACTGAGCCAGATTGTGCCTCTTGTCTACTGGGGGCTTGCTTGTATGAGATCATTTTGCCATTGTTTTGGGTTTATTATTTTTATTTTGGACTTGACAAGCTTTCTCTACATTGTGGGTCTGACAGCACAATTTTAGTAGGTCTGGGGCTACTGCAGGTGCTTTATGCAAAACTGATTATAGTGAACACTACAGTCCTGTCGCATATCAGCGTCACCTGTACAGCTTGGTAGATGCCTTTATATTTTTGCAAAACAGCAGCAAACAATAACCCTTTAAGCCAACTAAAATATAGGACCAAGCAGTTCATTATGCATGTAGCAGTAGGCAGTGCAGGGCTGAGACCTTGGATGGATATCATATTTGTGGAAGTAGCTCTCTCTTTTTTTTTTTTCAGATTAATGCAGTACAGCGAGTGCAGCTGAGAATCAGGAGAGTTACCAGTTTCCACGTGGATCAGGCCAACTGGACTTGGGAAGATGCTAACATCCTGTTACATGCAACAGGCAATTGCAGATGAGTGGATATGTTAAGATCTTTTCTAATAAACAGTGCAGGCACTTGCTGTTTTAGTTTGAATGTGTGTATTTGAAATGTCAATTTGTAGAATAACATCCAGAGTAAGAACCGAGCTGTATAGGTTTTCTATCCAGAATGTTGTGCAGTGAAAGGTAGTGAAAGGCCTGCTTTCTTGAAAGAAGTGATGAGTTGTGTTGCCTCATTGATTTCTGCCCAGCCTATCAATCCCTGTAGATTATTTCTATGTGGTTACTGTTGCCAGCTTAGTCTGTATATGAAAGAGAGCCATACCTCTCAATCTCTCACAGCAAGAAATCTGGACAAAGCCAAAAAATAATGGTGAGACAAAGGCCCAAAAATATGGACAGATTTTAAATATTGCTCCTGTAAACTCAGATTGCTATAAAAACAGGTTTTGCATTATTATGTATTTTTTGAGGGATATGAAGTCTGAAATTCAAATGTCTGCCATTATATATTATTATTTAGTGACTTCAATCATTATGTTGGTATCCCACAATTCCATTTGAGTGGGCAGGATTACATGATTATGTATGCAAATTGTATGTTAATCAGCGTCCACATTTTTGGCCAGTTGTACCTACTTTTCATGGGCCTTTGTCCAGATTTTTGATGTCTCCAGGTTGAGAGGTATGGTAGTTAGATCCATGGCATGTCACATTAATTGATTTAGTCAATACAATTGTGAGGCAATGCATAACAATTATGGTAATTTAGTATTGTAGACCTTTGCTACATCTATATATGATGTTAAGGTATGAATATATCATAAAATATAGAATTCTGCCTACTAGGATATAGTAAGAACAGGCTTTATTTCCATATGATGGATAGGATGTATGCATTCTGTTGTAATAATTGCAGCTATCATATTTGAATTGTTCTTGACAAATTACTGTTGTTAATATTGTAGAAATAGTATATTGTAATAAAAACTAATAGCTGCTTCTGGGTACTGAACCCAGACACAGTTAAGCTGGTATTCTCATTGCCTCATGCAAGCAGCAAGAGTTATTGGGGAAGGCATGCATGCTTGATATCAAGGTTAAGGTATTACTCCTCAAGGTGCTAGTGACTGAGGGATGGAAAATAATTTTCAGACTTAAATTTAGACCTAAGACATACTTATCCCATGCCTCTCTGAGGTGATTTAATCTCTCATGGCATGCTTCATGGTTTGCAGATATTTCCTCTGCAGCTATTCAGTACAAAAAGAAAAGAAATATATATGAAAGTATAATGAGTAAATGTGTCAGCTGGCTGAATGATTAATGCCTTATCATAGACAGGTTATGGGTCCATATACCTACACAACTGAGGGGTGTTTGCAGTCCTAAATTCAGCCTCCCGTTAGTTTAGGCTGTCTTGCTTGTGCTTCCTGAGGTCACTGTAGTGATCAAAACCAAGAACCACACATGATACCAAACAATGCAAGGTAATAGTAGAACCAGTAAAGAAACAGTCCACGCCAAACTAGTATGCAAACCGTTTATTGAGTGCTTTCGTCAGAAAACATCACCTGACTTCTTCATAGTGATGATGACAGTTTGCTGGATGCTGGAGACAGTGCTGGCTAATCTATTTCAAGCCTCAGCCTTGCACTGAGAACCCTGTGGCAGCCTACAGCTTCTCTTCATGAGGAGCACCACAAATATCCTGGACTCCTCTACACCCGAACTTTGTGCTCTAAATTTAGCATAATCCCCTCCAACAAGAGCCATGTCTGCAAAAGTGAAGCTAACAAAATATGTCGGAAATGGTGCCCAGTTTAGATCTCATGTGTAAATGTACAGAAAGATGCACAGCCTTGCCAACTGTATTTGTGGAACTGAAAGCATATGGATTCCTTGGCAGATGCATTTTCATTTATTTATAGCCTATAGAAATAAAGATATGAAAGATGTGAAACATGGCATTGAGCTTTGCCATGTGTGATGCTCAACTTATTGACACGTTACAGTGTTTAACAATGGAATGCTTATTGACATGGCTTTTAATTCTTGTAGTTTGGAAGGAGAAACAGAATGAATTGTGTCATATTGTAATGCTGGGGCTTAGAGAATGTTGACATATTGTTGTACCAGTCTGGAATCTAATCCATGGGGTAAAGCATGAAAAATTGAAATGTAGCTTATTAATTGACATTGCTACAGGAGAACGACCTTTTAGGCATGGAAATTAGAGATATACTAATTTCAGAATGAATGGAGATATACTTCATAGGAGATGTATAACTTGTTTAGGTATATAACACTGTAAATATTGTATTGGTAACCTTAACTGTATGAGTTAAAAACAGTAATTTAGCTTATCTGTGTTACTTAATCCTGACCTACACACGGGATTATCTTTAACTTTGGAACTTATATAACTTGTTTAGGTATGTAACTACTGTAAATATTGTAACTGTAATCCTAATTGCTTACCTTGGAGCTTTTCTCCCCATTCCTCCACTGAAAATGGACACGTATCCAGTCGGACTATCCCGGTCAACAAATGTAAAATAAAATAAAATAAATAAACTATCTTTTAGGCATGGAAATTAGAGATATACAAAATTCAGAATGCATGGAGATATACTTCAGAAAGATTTGTAAGTGTGTGATTTTAATTAGTCCTGGGAATGCATTCCTATGTTAAAGTCAGTATTTCTATTTGTAAATATATTTCAGACTGAAGCAGTTGAATGAGATAAGTAATACAGGTTGGGGTATGTTACATACATACCTCACAAGACATAGCTGTCCTAAACACATAGTTAAGATATGTGATGAGTCATGGTGATTATAACAAAAGCATTCTGCCCAGCATACATATATATGAGTGATATTTAAATGAAATATCATGATTATCATGTTTAAGAAATTGTGCACACATTTGCTTGATGTTATATGTTAAACTAATGATATATGCTAAACCACCATCTCTGCCTCGATGGAGGATGGAGCCACTGCCTCAGGGTATCTAGTAGCATAATCTACTACCACCAGGATATACTTCTTCACTGTGGAACTTGGGGCACTCAGAGGCCCACAATATCAATAGCTGCCCTCTGAAATTGCTCCTGAATCACAGGCAAAGGCATCAAAGGATCTTTGACCTTGTCTCCTGCCTTGCCTATCTTTGGCACTGCTCAAAGGTCCTGCAGTACCCTGTTACATCCCTTGCAATCCCAGGCCAATAAATGTTCTGCATAATACATCTCTTGGTATGCTTTATGCCCATATGACCTGCAAAAGGAATGTCATGGGCAATGCCTAAAAGTGTTAGACGGTAGGTTCTAGGCTGTACCAACTGCTGTATTACCTCACTCTCTAGCGCTCCCTCAGGGGTCTACTCTCTATACATTAATCCTTTGTTCCAGTATACAGATTCCCCTTTTCCTTGTAGATCATGTGCCTCCCTAGGTATGTCCCTCAAGCCTCATAATGTAGGGTCTAAGAGCTGAGCCTGTCTCAACACTTCCTTTGTGACCCTTCCCAGCTTCCCTTCCACAGAGCATCTGGTATCTTCTGACACTGGTGCCTCACTGTCAGCCTGGTACTAGCACTGACCTCTGCCCTTACAATCATTCTGTCCAAAGGAACATCAGTACCTACCAGCAGCCATGGCTTACCTTCAGGCTCACTACTACAGGGAATCTCCTTCCCAGAAATAGCCACCTCACCAGCCCTGGGTTCAGGTGTGGAGTTTGTTTGGTCCTCCCCTAGGCTACCAGACCACATGCCTTTCTCCAAGCCTGACTGAGTGTAACTGCATGCACACAAGGTACTGCATTATCAGAATAATTCCCTATTAAGACATCTGCAGGGATAATCTGAAACACACCTACTTGCTTGTTTACTTTTCCATCCTCACAGTCAAGGTGAACCCTGGCTAAAGGAATTTGTAATGGAGTCCCTCCTAAAGTTTTGACCGGAGTAGACTGCCCACACAAGTACTGCTCCTCTTTAACCACTACAGGCTTCACTATGGTTATGTCAGGGGCTGTGTCTGTCTTAATAATGGCCTGTTCTTCATCCACTAAGATAAGATATAAACTCAATAGTCTAGTCCCCCTGTTATCCCCAGACAACTTACCACTGGCGTACTGTTATTCCAACTTGTTGGCTCCCCCACCTTTTGTTTCCTACCTTGCTTCCATGGACATCTGTATGTTACATGGCCCCACTGGTTATATTTAAAACATCTAACCCCTGATCCTGGCCATGAGCCTGAACTAGGTTCACATTCAGGTAGAAAGAGGTCACCATCTCTCTCTACTCATCCCTCATTAGACCGATCATCGAATATAATGCCCCCTATGGCATGTACCTGACCAGACACCTACAACAGCTGGAGAGGCCACAAAAGTACCTCACAAAAAGAATCCTAGGCCTTAAACACATGTCCTACATGGACAGACTCAAGAAACTTCAGCTGTTCTCAGTCTCTTATCATATACTTAGAGGTGACCTCTGCTTGACTTACAAAGCCATGTCTGACTCAGCCCTACTTGAAATGCTACACCTAAAGAAATCCCAATCCCCCCACACCACACGCTCCAGAGATCACAACCTTATTATCCCAATTAATAAAATATACTGGAGGGACAGGTTCATCTCCCAAAGACTGCCCATACTCTGCAATAAGCTTCCCATTCATGTCAAGCAGAGCACCTCACTGGTCCTCTTCAAGAGAAATCTTGACGAATGGATGGGTAACAGAAAGTTCACTCCAGGGGTCATTCCAGTTGCACTACTGGATATGGGCACTGTGAACTAACATTGCAAGGCATGGTTCCTGGGTAATTTATTTTGGGCTAGGCTTGTAAAGGCTCCAGGGCCATTACCCTAGTATCCAGCTATGAACATATGAATTAGTGGCTTCCCCTGTTACTAGTGGACTCTGTTGGGCTGGTTTAGGATACTTATATCTGTGTGCAGCACAGGGTAGCTCCTTCTTGTGCAGTGATGCCCTGCTTGCTAAGTAGATGTCCCCTTTTTCCCCTAGCTCATTTGCAGAGTTACACTCCCAGTCTGCCAACCAGATTCTCATGTCCTCAGGTAAAGTGCTAAGAAAGGTCTGCCAGTCTTTCAAAAGTGGTGACCTGACACCTAATCACCCACCTATGAAAATAAGTGCTTAACTTAGCAATATAATCACATATACTTTCATCTGGCTGAGTCTATGCTCACAAAACGTTTTTTTTCTGTAAGCCTCAGGTGTTAATTAAAACATTCCGCTAAACATTGTTTAACTTTATCTTAGTTAAACAATCATTATCAGACAATTTAAAAACAGCAGTTACAGCTTTACCATGGATTAAAGGGGTCAGGAACTGTACCTAGAGCCTTTGGTCAGCATTATACTATTTCAAATATATGAATAAAACTATCAAAATTATCACCCTCTGTAAACCATAGAAGACATTTAGTGACTTTTATTGTTTCTGGGGTTCAGTTATTCCCTTCCTCATTACCTCCATGATACTGACAGAGTTAGAATCTCCCTCTCATGTTAGCACTATTTCTCATTTTCTTCTGCCTCCAAGTGCCACATTCCCTCTGCTGATTCTAATGCCATATGTTTTCCCTGCCACAGTCTCTCCTCTGATTCTAATTCCAAATGTTTGGCCTCCAGTTCAAGTCTTTTAACTCCAGATGGGTTTTTAAGTCCTCTGAGACAAAGGTGAACTGCCCTGTTTCTGAGGGCTGCAAATCCCAATCACCAGACTGGTTATCTTCCTGGTTGCTGGGCTACAGCTGTGACTAAGGCTGAAATAATTTCCTCTTTAGTCAGGTTGCATACACCAGTCCTTTGGCTTCGCACACCTTGGCCAACTGGTTCTTTGTCAGCTTGCCATAATCCTCTGCTGACATTGCTGCCTGCTTTCCTTGAATAAACTAAACTAACAAAAAATAAATAAAACTGTTGGGAAAATGAAACTCTGCATGTTTACCTTGTGGCTGCTGAGAGTACACACACTTTCAGTGACAACTGCCTACAGCCTATTGAATTTAATTTAATATCCACACCACTGCTCTCCAATATGTGACATCCCTGCTCTAAGACAGTATTCAAGGACCCTCAATCCTCACCACGGACACAGGTGAGGGACATTTACCTGGAACAAAAATAGATACACACACTATTTCCAGATGCAGCTCTCTGCACCAAGCACAATTTCCCTTAAGAGCACACAGGAAACACACTCCCATCCTAGGGCTGGGTTTTCCTTTCTCTCACCAAGCTGCAAAAAAGACTCTACACTGACCACAGGTGATGAGTTGAGTCCTCAGCCAAGTGTTTCAAGCCAAGTCCTCCACAATCCTCTCTGTGAAACCAGTGCTGTGTGTCCCTGCTCCAAGTAGATGACACACATACCCTTTGAGATTTGATTTTCACACACACACACACACACACACACACACACACACACACACACACACACACACACACACACACACACACATACCTGGGAAAGGCTGGCAGAGATTTACCAGCTATGCCCAGATTATATGGTAATTCTAACATCACCAGAACACTCAAAAGTCAGCTACTCTAAGCCTCTTACAAGGGTACCCAATTATACGAATCAAATTAATACTAATACAAATGGTAGTGTTTGCCCAATTTAGCAGGGCTTTCAGGAGCAGCCACAGTGTCACCATATAAATATAATTACTCTCAAATGTTAAAATATTCTCTAAAAGATCAGCCACAATGAAAAGTTTAAATATATTTAATAATAAATAATAAAAGAACATGAACATACTAAATATCTATTTACAATAAACACCAGAGTTTCATTCACAGGAAATATTAAAAATAACATAAATGGATAGATTCACACATATACAGAAAAACAGTACTTAATTAATCTCACAATGTTTTCCTGATCTAAAGAACTACTATTCCCTAGTTACTTGCTAAAGAAAATCAAGATGATGTGGGTGTGTGGTCTTCCTTGTCAGGTTTCACAAACAGACTGCCCCGAGACTTTTGTATCATCTGGTATAAAAAAATTCATTTCAGTGCTAGATTACAGAATGACATAATATACATCTGGTCATTTTATTTCTGCTTCCCACATTACCCCATTTACTAGAAACCGAACCAGAATCTAGCACATACGTGCCATATGTTCTGCTAAGACTTGTTATAGCATCTGGAAGCTATAACACCATTTCAAAAACTTCCACCCTTCTAGGGTAGCAATTAGTCACCCACCCACACTAAGGACAATAAGTAGGATTCCTAGTCTTGATGTTCGCAGACATTTTGTCTCTGGCTGCAATCAGAAATGTAAGATATACCCTGAGATTCAATAAAGCACTTTTACCATGCCAAAATAGTGTAGCAGCTTCTGAATGCAATATGGCTGCCGAGCAATTCAGTAAACAATGCTGGGGGTATGCACAAGCCAGCCAGCAGTATTCTAACATGGCCACCACTGAATAATGCTAATTACCTCATTTGCTGGTGAAAGCCATGCAAATGAGTTGAATTAGCGATTCAGTAAGCAGGCAGTCATCCGTGTCAGAGCAGTGTCCATTGCAGAAATGTATTCGGTTACTAACTGTGTACATCTCTGCAAAAAAATCAAAATGGGGGCATGACAGCTCAAAGTAAAGCATGTATTATGATCATTAGGCATGCCAATGGTCAAAAATGTGGCCATTGGCATGGAAAACAACTGCAAAATAATAAAGATAAAAGTTTTTTTTGGCCAATTTCAGCCATTTAAGCATAGAGCTGTGGCACACAAATGAGATCATGCAGAAAATATTTAAAAAATGTGAAAACACAATTTTAAGTTATATCTGAATTTTGCCATTATATTGGGTAGCATGCAGAACCAAAACAATAACAGGCAACACTGGTTGCTAAAGAGAAAGTCTTGGTGTAGTTGTGTAACAAGGGACTAAGGCAGTGGGGTATGCAAATGAGCAAAACTTACTGAATAGCAAAATGGGAAACCATTATCTGGATGCACCCACCTATTTAGGAGCTATAATGCAGTGGTGTAAGCAAAAGAAGCAGCTGACATGAAAAGGGTGTGTGTCAGGCTTGGTGTAAGCACATTGGAGCTCCATGGCTTCCATTTGTGCTTAGCTAAGCACATCTAAGCAAGGGGGTGTGTCTGAGGCTGTATTTACTTATTCCATGAAATGAGGAGCATGTTCGCATCCAGGGGAGGGCCATTTCTGCTTAATAGTGTTTACTTTAGCTAAACAGCTATGTGGGACACCAGGAAATGTCCAACATGGAATACCTGACCTGTTCAAAACACAGGAACTCACCCAGATAGAAAACAATTTTATTGAATATGAACACAGACAAACTGACCTAGGTTTCGTCTTACTTGTACAGACTTCATTAGAACTAAACTTTTCAAAACTCCCACTTCTTTTTATACCACTCCTAAGCTAATTAACCAATTACACCTTTAAAATAGTAAAGAAACATGCCCTTCAAATCTCACACATCACACATAGCTGAATACTTTTCTATATAATGTTAATTAAATACCTATTTATAAAAAACATCTACATTCTATAAATATACATTACATAAATGCAGCTAAAATTCGCGAATAAAAAACATAAGTTAAAAACATAAAATATTGAATAAATATATATTAATCCCTAAAATAATATACAAAATGTCTATATATATTGGGTCACCATAACATTGGTATAGCTGAAAAATTAACCTAATATATGCCTTAGTTTTAATAAAGGGGCTATACTAATGTTGTCGTTAATGCCCAGAAAAGTAGTAGCATCTAACCTTATTTGCCACTTCATTTCGCAAATGTCTAAATGAACATCCAGGATATGCACTTGGTTATCCTTAATAATTTGTTGAATAACACAAAATTGAAATTCATGACCTGGATGTTGTTTGATATGTCTTGCCAGTGCATTGGTTTTCTTCATATGTCTAATATCCAACATATGCTCACCGACCCTTTCCCTTAGGGTACGGCAAGTTTTTCCTATATAGAATACAAAACACTGGTTGCACCTAACTAACTATACCACATTTCTGCTTTAACAATTAAAGTGCCCTTTAATATATATAACTTCTTTGCCTAACTTGATCTTATTTCCTGTACTAAAAATATATTTGCATTTGTTACACCTGCCGCACTTAAAATTCCTAACTGGCCTACATGAATAAGGAATTGGTGATTGGTTACTACCCTCTAAAAGATTTTTGAAGGATCTATCCTTCCTATATACATTTTTAGGGGGAGCCCTTAATTTACTATGCAAATTGGTATCCAATTTCAAGAGTTCCCAATTCCTACGTATTATTTTATCAATAAATTCTGCATCACAAATATAGGTAGTAATAAAATACAAACATTCCCCTCTGTCATTCTTTCTTGCTTCTACTTTACCAACTAACGATACCCCATCTTCCATATTATATTTTAAAATGGGCTGATAAACTCCTCCATTTCTTTTGGATGTAATTTCAACCTTGATGGCATACACCAAAGTCTCTGGATATCCGCTTTTCATGAACATCCCTGTGATAAATTCTAATTCCTTTTCAAAATCCTGATAATTGTTAACCATTCTAGCAGCTCTAACCATTTGACCTTTGACTATAGCCCTTTTCTGGTGGCTAGGGTGCCAGCTTTGATAATTTAAATAGGAATTTGAAAAGGTAGCTTTTCTATAAATATTAGAGGAGAGACTCCTCCTATCATTGTTTACCACTAAATGGACATCTAAATAACTTATTTCTGTACTATTATATACAGAGGTAAATTTTAAAAAATTAACCGTATTATTTATAAGCTCTAAAAATAACTCAAGATTTTCAATGCCACCATCCCAAACTATAAAAATATCATCCAAAAACCGCATGTATTTCTGAATGTATTGATTGTACTCACTCTGAAATACATATTCCTGTTCCCAGAAGGACATTACATAGTTAGCATAAATGGGGGCACAAGCCACCCCCCATTGCTACTCCAGTAGTCTGTTTGTAATAACTACCCTCAAAAAACAAAAAGTTGTTATTTAAAACAATATCCATGAGGGATACAAATACATTTATTTGATCCTGCTCAAATAACCCAATTTTGATTAACTGGCTCTCCATCCATTCCAGCCCAATGTCGTTAGGAATCACTGAATATAGATTACATACATCAATGGTAAGAAGTATAGTGGAAGAGTCAATTCTCACTTTGTTTAACTGAGACAGGAAATGCCAAGAATCTTTGGTAATATAGTCAAACTTTTTTAGCCCCCCTTGAAGATGGTAATCCAAATATTTATTTATAAAAAAGGTTTTCCTCCTTTTTCCATCAACAATGGGTCTGAATGAAATATTATTCAAACGCTTGTGTATTTTGGGGATGCCGAAAATATTACTCACAACAGGAAACCCATTTCTCAGATATTCAAAATCCATTTCATTTATCTGGCCTTGATAAAGCATATCCTCTATCATTAAATCTATCTTTGTGTACGCCACATGTATCTCATTTAAAGTAACCTCTTCATAGGCTTCCCCAGATAACATCCCAAACATATAGTCTGAAGAGTCATTTTTGTCCATGACCACTATTCCATTACCCTTATCGGGCTTCATAAAACGAATACCCCTATCCGTGATAAGCTCATGAAGTACCTTTACTTCTTCATCAGTTAAATTACTATATGAGTTATTTCCTATTTTGTTGTTGTTCATAAAATATTCCTTCATTTCTAATTCACAAGCCTTCTCAAACAACACCACAGTATTGTTTACTAAGGGGTTAAATTTGCTAGGTTTTTTAATACACCAATACTTTGTTCCCTATCTGGTGTAAAACACATCTTGATATTCATTTTCCTAGTCAACAGCTTTAAATCAACAAGCACATCTGTTATTTTACCTTTTCTACCAGGAACATAAGTAAAACCTTTTGATAATAATTCAGCATGCTTAATATTCAACTCCTTACTGGAATAATTATATACCTTAAAATCACCATATCCATTAGACACAATAGTAGGCTCACTGGGGCCCGAAACATAATTCCCCTCTTGCATAATGTCAATGAACCCGGTGAGGTTTAAAATTTCATTCATGTTTTCAAAATTTACTTCAAAATTATTATCATTGATTACTGATCCCCCCCCATACTGTTTAAAGAAACTGTTCCAGTGTCTCCACAAGTCATTTGTGTTGAGTTTGTTCCAAACTCAAAGCTGACCACGTTATGACCATGATTCACTTCAGAATCCTTAACAGTGCAATATCTCCAGTCTGAATGTGTTAATATACTTTCATCACCCTCTCCTGGGGTATCAACAGTCTGATATATACTTACCTGTAGTAGTGGATCGGCCATTTCCCCACCTAGGAACTCGTCAGCTCTTTCATTGTTCATTACAACTATTGGAACTTCAATCGACTTAAACTGAAATGAACGTTGACTATTCCTGCTCAAGGCTTGTTCCTCCTCTATACAAACCACATTCAAGTTCTCCGGCAGAACCGTCAATAATAGGCTCTCTTCTGACGCTTCTATCTCCAGCCTTGGCGATAACCCTCTTGTTGTTTCTGTGGGAATCCCCACTTTTTTGGCCGGGCTCCCTGCTCCATATGTCTCTCGCTTTCCTCTCTCCTCTGCTGTGAAAAAAATTTCCTTCTCGGTTGTGCAACCATTCTGATCACCTCAGACCTTCCTCCAAAGGGTGTTCATCACGCTGGAAATGCGCATCCCTACATGGTGACATCACTTCCTCTCCATTCTGGCCATTACTATTACCTGCCGACTCTGTGTGATTACAGTTACCTTTAGATAAGGGATACACCCTTTGATTGTGATATTCATCAGTGTCCCTTAGAATTTTACGTGATTTTCTCTGAAATATTATTTGACACACATTTTCAACAGTATTTAAAATATTTTGATAATTAGTTAAGTAGTATTCAAAGTTCAGGTCATTTAATACAATATCATTGTCCTGCTCCAGTTCACCCATTAACCAAGCTATGACTACATTGTTGTGCTTTATCATAATTCTCATTAGTTCTAACCCAGTTCTATCAAATAATTTATGCACTTCCCGAATCATTTCTTCATTACCAGTGGATATCTCCATGACCGCAACCCACGGGGTACTATTTCCAACTCTATATTCCTAATCAGATATCCATTTTCCAACTGTAACTTTTTCATAGTGTATAACTTTTTTTCAAAGTTTTTTAGTCGCTCTGCTAAAGTTAAGTTGGTTCTTAAACCCGAACCAATGTTATTTGCTTCATGTTGGAAATCAAATTTTATAGTTTTCCATTGCGTTTTATCTATATGACCTTCTTTACTAAAGACACTGGACGTTAATGTACTTCCCTTACCGGTCTGTATTTTGGCATTCGCCTCCTTACTACTGACCGTCCGGTTATTCTTCATAGGAGTGGGCTGTGTTAAAGGCAAACCCAGGCTACCCGAAATTCGAGGTGAGCCTGCGGATGATGCCTGTTGTTGCTCTACCAGTGATTTAATTTGCTCAGTGTGCTCGGACAACTGTTGATTAATTTTAAGCAAAAGTTCCATAATGTCTGAATTGGCCGCTCCGGATTCCATGGTAAAAACACCAATAAATCCCAAATGAACTTGGTAACCAACAATGTCCCAGATAGAAAACAATTTTATTGAATATGAACACAGACAATTTTATGATGGTGACCCAATATATATGGACATTTTGTATATTATTTTAGGGTTTAATATATATTTATTCAATATTTCATGTTTTTTAACTTATGTTTTTTATTCACGAATTTTAGCTGTATTTATGTAATGTATATTTATAGAATGTAAATGTTTTTTATAAATAGGTGTTTAATTAACATTATATAGAAAAGTATTCAGCTATGTCAGATGTGTAAGATTTGAAGGGCATGTTTCTTTAATATTTTAAAGGTGTAATTGGTTAATTAGCTTAGGAGTGGTATAAAAGGAAGTGGGAGTTTTGAAAAGTTTAGTTCTGATGAAGTCTGTACAAGCAAGATGAAACCTAGGTGAATTTGTCTGTGTTCATATTCAATAAAATTGTTTTCTATCTGGACGAGTTCCTGTGTTTTGGCCTGGTCGGGTATTCCATGTTGGACATTGTTGGTTACCAAGTTTGTTTGGGATTTATTGGACACCAGGAAATGTTTGCCCAATACTGGCTTCCCCACACTATGCAGTAGTACCCAAGGTGACAAATCCCACTGCAATACATGTCGGGGGCCAACTAACTGGGAGGTCATAGGTCACAGGCACGGATGTCAATGTGGGGATCCCATACTCACCCCATAGCCTCACCCAGTAAGTCAGCCATAGAAAACCATTAAGAAATGTCTGGCAAAGGCCTACAATTGGTGACAATGATAAAAAACTCCCCCTATAGACATACACAGTGATATCATAGCAGGTCTTGTAATTGCAGCAAGTCTCTGAAGGGTAAGAAGTCTGAAACTCAAATGTATGCCATTACAATCTGACCTGTGTTTTTTAGTGATATGCCTCTATTCTCCAAGACAGGGCACAATACTATGCTCCATGGAACCAAAATGTAAAGCAAATATCAGCACAATCTGTGTAAATGTGTACAGTTGACAGGTGTGACCCCCCACACCCATAATCCCATAGAAATGCAGTAACATGTATGTTTGTAGGGAAATAGCAGCAAAGCACAAATTGTCAGGGCTGTCCCAATCAACATGATAACTTGTGGTATGTCCACAATATGCAGGGGTTACTGAGCTATGTATATGTGTAGTTAATACTGTCAGGATGTGGCCAGCACTTACTCCTGGCTGTTGTGTCTTAGTGGCCTAGGTACAGTACTGGGGTTGACAGGGCCATGTGCCAAGAACTGCAGTGCCAACTATTTTGCATGTCAGCTGCACTTACGGTAGGAGTTGTACACACTGTCTAGATGTCTATATCTATTACTGCAGAAAAGCTGGACAGGTCATGTGTAGGGGGCTACACATATGGACAGTATACAGCTTGGAGCAACCTACACAGTGCCTAACATATCTCTCAACTCTATAGACCTATTGCAGAATGTCCAGAGGTCTGCATCATATTTGTGGTCTGTCTATCCTGAAATAGTGGTTGTCTGGCAATTAATTGGCAAATCACATAAGACTGAGGTCAGAAAATAATGACAGATTGCAGTGTCAGACTTCATACACTATAGAAAAATGCATGCTAATGCAAAACCTGTTATCATATCACCTTTCTAGGTTTGTAAGGCCAATACTCAAGAACGGTCCCTATAGTTAGGCCTTTGTCTCTCAATTACATATGGCTTGTGCAGATGTCTGGCTGTCAGAAGTTGAGAGGTATGGTGCCTAGTAGGACAGCAGGTACCTGAAGGTCAGTATACTGCTAGTTTATAAAAGGCTGCCAACTTTCTAAGTCAGCATTGACAACATGTCACTGGCCAACAGCCATACCCTTGGAATGACACAGGTTGTCACAGAAGGAACACAAGTATGCCTTGTATATCTGTTCTGCTTGTCCTAACATTGCATTTGCCTTTCAACTCTTTGCAAAACAAGAAAGGGTTATGTCAACACAGCAGTGTCAGACAGTGTGGAAGCAGACATCATACCCATAAGAGCAAACAAGCAATTACCAAACTGGTCTCCCAACTGTCTATATTTGGCAGAACATTATTAACACTCTGTCCCTATGTGTGGGCCTTTGTCTGACTGTCATATTTGGGCCTGTCCAGATGTCAGTCTGTGACAGTATGACAGCTAGGCCCACATGTAGCCTCATAATAACATATAGCAACACAGGCTATCGAAGGACCACAGCAAATGGAGTGGTGCAATGATGGACAACCCGCTAAATGGGTACACTCAGAGGTGTGAAGTCCACAGCCTTGTGTGTGATGTAACGGAATTTACCCTGGTCACATCAGAATTACAAATACATAACAGCAGCCACTGTGGTGAAAGCCTGTGACTGGCTAAAGAAGGACAAAGAGACACACATAAGGGGAAGGGGAACCACTGGCCAGACAATTGGAGAATGTGCACACCAGAACAAACTGTGCAGTAACATAGGTGCCATGCAGTGTATGGAGTCAGTAAACATCACCTGCAAATCCACAACACACACCCATGTAAGTGGAGTTCTACAACAAAACAAAAACCCAAACAATGGACACCTTAGCGGCAAAGAACTTCACAAACCTACACACCATAGAACACATAGACTGCACACACCAGGGACTTGCAAACACTGACGCCTTACCCCAAACCCCAAACACCTACCCAACACAGATGGGCTAACAGCACTGTCCCTCTACCCCATTTATACAGACTCTACTAGGGTGACCCCTGTCTGGCATGCAAAGAAATCCAGAGCCTGCCTTGATGGCACTGTTGCAGATCTGGAACTCAAGGCCCACTCTATCAACCTGTAGGCGCAGCATCAACCTGGGCTGTGATAACAGTATGGCTTGTCAGTATGACAGATACATGTATGACACACTCCTCCATCTGTGGAATGCACTCCCTGTCAACAGCAAACCAAGTGTCTCAATACCCCTAGTGATGTGCTCCCTGTATAAATGCATGGGAATCACAACTTACAGTCCTGTGATTCCACCTGTGTCTCTGCTGGACAGGTGCTCTGTGTGCTGACATGTTGTAACATGGGCTACACTCCCATCTGTGTGGGTTATAAGGGCTTCAGGACCAATACCCTACTAACGTCATAGCAACCTATCAACCTGTACACAACTGTCAGTCATTGGTTCACCACATTACTCTGTCAGGTGAAAAAAATATAAAAAATAAAAAATGTACAATAAGTTGGTTGCATAAGTGTGCACACCCCTAAACTAATACTTTGTCGAAGCACCTTTGCTTTAATTACAGCATTCAATCTTCTTGGGTACACACTTGCCATCAATTAAAGAGACTCTGATTAACCCCAAATAAAGTTCAGCTGTCCTAGTAGGATTTTCCTGACATTTACTCAGTTGGCTGCTACAGCAAAAGCCATGGCTCACAGAGAGCTTACAAAGCATCAAGGGGATCTCATTGTTGAAAAGTATCAGTTGGGAGAAGGGTACAAAAATATTTCCACAGCATTAAATATACCATGGAACACTATGAACACAGTCATCAAAAAGTGGAGAAAATATGGGACAACAGGGATGTTGCAAAGAGCTGGATATCCCTCCAAAACTGATGAAAAGACAAGACAGAAAAATGGTCAGGGAGGCTGCCAAGAGACCTACAGCAACACTGAAGGAGGTGCAGGAATTTCTGGCAAGTACCAGTTGTGTATACATGTGACAACAATCTCCCATATTCTCCATATGTCTGGGCTATGGGGTAGGGTTGCAAGATGGAAGCCTTTTCTTACACAGAAAAACATTTAGGCCCAGCTAAAATTTGCAAAACAGTACATCAAGTCTCACAAAAGCATATGGGAAAATGTGTTATGGTCTGATGAGAACAAGGTTGAACTTTTTGGCCACAATTCCAAAAGGTACGTTTGGTGCAAAAACAACACTTTGCATCACCAAAAGAGCACCATCTCCGTGGTAAAGCATGGTGGTGGCAGTATCATTCGTTGGGGTTGCTTTTCTTCAGCTGGAACTGGGGCTTTAGTAAAGGTGGAGAGAATTCTGAACTGTTCCAAATACCAGTCACTTTTGGCCCAAAACCTTCAGACATCTGCTAGAAAGCTGAAGATGAAGTGGAATTTCACCTTTCAACAGGACAATGACCCCAAGCATACATCAAAATCAACAAAAGAATGGTTTCACCAGAAGAAAATTAAAGTTTTGGAATGCCCAGCCAGAGCCCAGACCTAAATCCAATAGAAAATCTGTGGGATGACCTGAAGAGGGCTGTGCACAAGAGATGCCCTCGCAATCTGACAGATTTGGAGCTGTTTTGCAAGGAAGAATGGACAAATATTAGAAAGTCAAGATGTGCCATGCTGACAGACTCCTACCCAAGAAGACTGACTGCTGTAATTAAATTGAAACAAAGTATTAGTTCAACGGTGTGCACACTTATGCAACCAGCTCATTGTTCATTTATTATTTTTTATATTTTTTCCCCTAACAGATTTGTTTCTTTTTCAATTGAATTGTAGAGGTTATAGGTCACATTAAAGGTGGGAAAAGTTTTGAAAAGATTTATTGTGGTCTCATTTTTTTTATATCACAAAAACCTGACATTTTAACAGGGGTGTGTAAACGTTTTATATCTACAGTACATGTACAATAATTTGTAAGTGCATGTGTTTGTATGACAGAGTATTTTGAGGTCTTTCCCACCCACATCACTTCCCAGTGCCCTACTTTAGCAGTCCTGCTGATGTCATTGTCCTTAGAAGTGCCTTTTGACAACCCTCAATTCTATAAGCTCTGTGGTGTGTGTATTAACTTAATAACAGTATAGTACAGATAAGATTGGCAGGGGTTCTACACTCAGTTGTGGCAAGTGTGTGTGTGTGTGTGTGTGTGTGTGTGTGTGTGTGTGTGTGTGTGTGTGTGTGCGTGTGTGCGTGTGTGCGTGTGCGTGTGTGCGTGTGCGTGCGTGTGTGCGTGTGTGTGTGTGTGTGTGTGTGTGTGTGTGTGTGAAGGTGTTTGTAAGTCTGTATGTTTGTAAGATAATGTATTTTGATGCCCTTCCCACCCAGTACATTTCTCATTGCCATATTTTATAAGGGCTTTTGATGTAATTCACCTTTGACATGCCTTGCGACACTTTTAAATCCTATAAGCTCTGTGGCATGTGTGATAACTGTGTATCACTGTAGTACACATAACTAGATAGGCAAGGATTCTAAACCCAATACTGGTAACTGTGATACTGTGTGTATCTGCAAGAATCACATCCTCCCTGTGTGTTTGCTTGGGTGAGAATCATATCCTCTGGGGGTGTGGATTATGCCATTTTGAGGTGTGTACCGCCCATTGTACGTCCTATTGCCCTACTTTACAAGGCCTGCTGATGTCATTCATCTTAGAGGTACCTATATATACCTCTCAGTCCACTAAGCTCTGTGGCATGTGCAATAACTGTGTAATACTATAGTGGAAATAATTAGATAGGTAAGGGTTCTAATCTCAATACTGACAACTATAGTAGTGTGTGCGAAGCATATCCCATGTGGCTGTTGTGTGGGCAGGTTATACCATTTAAAGGCCTGTTAACCCCCTACCCATGACATTACTTTAAAGAGTCTGTTAATGGAATCTGCCTCACATGCACAATGTAACACTATACAGCCCATACCAGTCATCTGTACAGATGTACATGGAATATCCACATTTGCAACCTATATGTGGTCTATGTCCCCTGACAATGAGCATTCCTGTGATATCATTCCTAAATATGTCACAGTTACCATAGTGACACACATGCCAGCATCAGACATTGTACCTGACTGACACATCATCCTGATACAAAGTCTTTCACTTTATCACATGTGTAGGTTTGTAGGAGCAGTAGACAAGACCAATTGCTATATCTGGTAGGTTATCCCCCCATCCATGAAGGCATTCAGAAGATTACCTGTTGTAGCAGGTTGTGTGGTATGTCCCGGGCATATAATCTATATGGAGCATGTCATGTGTACGCAGCACTATAGTACATACAAGTGGATATGTAGGTTTACTAATATGTCTATTGGCAACTGTGTATGTGTTTCTGTATGCACATCCCCTGTGGCTGTCTTTAGTGTGTGTATGTGATGGCTATACCATTCTGTGTGCCTCTTCCACCCTGTGAACTCCCCCATTGCCAACCTAGTGCCAGCACATACAGATGTCATCCACTGTACAAGCACAGTTATACAGTTTCTATCACCAAGCCACTGTGGTACATACAATGGTCATATCACTGTATATTGTACATTAACAGATGGGTAGGTCATCTACTCTGAGAAGTATGTGCATGTGTGTTTCAATGCATGTCCCCATGCAGCGGTGTGTGTGTGTGTGTGTGTGTGTGTGTGTGTGTGTGTGTGTGTGTGTGTGTGTGCGTGTGTGCATGTATGCGTGTGTGTGTGTCAGATGACTCTAACATGTTAAGAGCCTATGAACCCACCACTGGCAATCCTAACAGCCCCTGCAATTGTTACCCACTTGAATAGTAGTGGCAGACACTGCCACACTATAGTACCCTGTGCTATTTGTGTTATATATCTAGCAGTATCATTCATAAGACTGTGCAGGTAGGGGCTGTGCTCAGCCCTTCATCAGCTGCCCCATGTACAGGACTATAACTCTGTGTGCACTACCAGCACGAGAGTCCAGACATGCATATGAGATAGCAGACAAACATGCTGGGGATTTTCAGGTTAGACTAACACAGGCTGACCTATGTCAGGAATACATACCTCAAACCTCTCATACACAGTACCAATCATACCCTCATCAACTGCATGATGGTTGAGTGGATAGGACAGAAATGGCAGGGGCAACAGGTGCTGATAGCTGAATCTGTTGCAGTTAAAGTAATAGCTAAGCTTGTGAGGGACCTAGTGCCAGTACTTATGTAACCTCCTCTGTATGTGTGAGCCTGTGATCCTACAGAACATCCAGATGACATGTATGAAGGCTAGGTGACTGTGTCAATGGTATGTATGCAAGGTCACACTGTCTGCAACAATTGCCCCTCACACATTGTTGCATGTAAACACAGCTGGTAAACGTACATATACAGCTGTACCTTGGCTATGAATAGGTCACTGTGCTTCCACTCTGTCTTACTCCATCATTGCTACTATCAGCAGGCCCACAGTCTGCAGACACACAGACACCTGAAACACAAACAGAATACAGTACGTGACACTACAGTTAGTCAACAGTACTAACAGCAATAGTGCATCATGGGTAACAAGGTACATACACCTCGATGTGTACCCATAAATATTGCCAGCAGACAGCACCTTACACAGCATTACATTGCTACACTGTACTATAGTCACCCTGTGCATCAGACCCTTATGAGCATGTCCTTGCATTGATGGTATTGATAACAGGATTGTGGCACAAGTGTCATCACATGCACAGGGTGTGGTGTAGGATTTCCAGAGGCCTAGGCTGGGCCATATGGCTGACATCATGTGATGCGTGTGTGTGTGTGTGTGTGTGTGTGTGTGTGTGTGTGTGTGTGCATGTGTGCGTGCATGTGCGTGTGTGTGTGTGTGTGTGTGTGCGTGTGCGTGCGTGTGTGTGTATGTGTGTGTGTGTGTGTGTGTGTGTGTGTGTGTGTGTGTGTGTGTGTGTGTGTGTGTGTGTGTGTGTGTGGCGGGGTGGTGTTCAAGTGAGCTGTGCATGTCAGGTAGTGACTGACCTGTGATAGTTATGTGTGAGTGTTTGTCTGCACACCATCAAGCCATGTGGATGCCTGACAAAGAGCTATGTTGGACAGCCATGGACCATACATGGCAGGTTGTATGGTTCGCCATCTCTCGGTAGGGATGCGGGAACTGGTTCTGCCAGGAGTCTCACTGGCACCACCAGGCCCAAGAACAGATGCAGTACTACTCCCTCATAGTGACTGCTGTCTGCTGGATCTGCGCCCCTGACGGGACTGGCCAGAACAATGTGCCTATGGCCTGCTCCAGTATGGTGTGGACAGCCCCAGCCCTTCGGTAGTGCTGGTGGGACTGCCACTATGGGACTGTGAATATGCACAACCATGTGGGCTCTTAGCTGATCATGTCACTGACTTACGTCCACCTGGCCGATGCCCTACTCCCACCACATGCTCAAGTACAGACATTGCACAGTCGAGCAGTGACAATGTCTCTCCCCACTGTCTAGCCACGACATTGGATAAATGATGTATTGCATCAAAAATGCCATGGAGGTCATGCATGGGAGGATGCTCTGCAATCATAACCCTGAGCATCTGTTTGGTGTTGTGGTCAGTACGCTCCTGTGCCTCCATAATGGACTGTAACATGCATCTGGTGATACCTGCTTTGGCACTTGCAACAGGGGCTTGATGGGCAGCAGTCATCCATCAAGCACCCCTGCCCATCTGCCTGTGTGTGACTTTTCCTGTTCTCTGGCTTTGGCTGGTGTCTACACTCACACTTGCCATAGTCAACACACTAGCCTGTTCCATGCCACCACCCTCCTACTGTCCATTATCTGTGGCTGTTGTTGACTGGGTATGTATGTGCATACTGACTGTGTGCGTGGACATGGTTGGAGAAAGTGGGATACCAAACAATGGCACAGATTCAGGCCCCAAGAACCCCACCTGTGCCTCACTATGATGACCATCATCATGGGAGTCTGCTAAGACACTGACATCAGGTTGTGAGTGGGAGAGACACCATCCCCCATGTTCACCTGTAAGGGGAAGACAGCATATGTAGAGTAATACCCTGCAGTACTATGTTTGCCGATACACACACACACACACACACACACACACACACACACACACACACACACACACACACACATACTCCTGGTAAGACTGCTGTTCCGCTGTGGTGACCCCTAACCCGGATAAGCCGAAAGGAGATGATGATGATGACACAACTGTATGAGGCATTGACTACAAATATGAGGCAAACATGTGGTCAGTCTGCAAAACTCTGGGCAGTTGACAGGTATGGGGTCAATATATAACTTACAGTTCAACACAAACTTCTGCACTTGTTGTTTACTATGCACATACCCTATACAAGTCTCTTACATTTGTAAGACAAGCATATGTATCATAGTAACATTCACAGGTGACATATGAATATTTGCAACATCCCAGGTAGCTGGCCTTGTTGTGTCACATTCAGTATTGGACAACAGACACTCCAGTAGTAGTCACGCATGTGATGACCTTTGCTGGGGTGACTCGGGCCAGAGCTGCAGACAGGGACCGTAGGAATGGCCATAGGTGCCGGACAGCAGCATGTGAGTCCAGGTCTTGTTGCGGCCTAGTGTTTAACTTCCTATTTCACATTATTGCATTCCCCCTTCTGCATTCCATTTCAAGCTTACATAATTGACATACCTGTTACAGTGCTGAAGAGTTTCCTCAGAATTATGCAAATGTTTAGCGTTGTGTTGTCGCAGTCTGTCTTTGTGTAGATAGGTTCAGACCTGTGCTGCATAGGTGGCAGCTTGCCTTTTGCAGGTAATGCTCATGAGCAAGTGGTGGCCTGTGCCCCACTCCTCAATGTCTCCCACTTGCTACTTGCATCCAGAACAGCTATGTTGTCTTTCCATTACCTAATGCCATGGCAACACAGTGCTATAATTAAGTCCTTCATGTGGGCCTTGCCCCTTTTCCTTGCCTGTGAGGAGGACTTTATGGAAGTGTAGGGGTTATGACTTCATAGACTGTAGGTGGAAATACCTCTCAGAACAAGAAATGTGGAGACATCCCAACAACATGGGGAACAATGTTCCAGAATTTGTTACAGATTGTAAGTAAGTATTGCTGTTATACACATAGAAGATTTCTAGATTAACAGGGTTTGTCTGCCCATGTATTTTCTGTGTGACTTGACATCTGACAGTGATATGTCTCTGATACAACTCTCAGCTGTCCAGATGTCCACATATTGCCCAGAGGTTTTCCCGTTATGTTTGGTCTGTTCCTCAAACAATTTAAGTTTTTGAGAAATCAGTAGGATAATGTGAGGATTGTAGTCAGTAAATGTTGACATCCATTTGTGTTTCAGACATCATATCCTTCAGGGATGCTATGTTATAACACACCCTGTAACACCAGCAACTGTTTCAGTTTGTAACACCATTATGTGAGATATGTCCCGCTTTTCATCCCTCTGTCCCCCAGGTATGTCAGGCTTTGTCCATATGTCTTGCAGTAAGAGGTTCAGAGGTATGGTATATCATTATTTAGTGATTTCACTCCTGAGATCATCCCAGTGGCTTAGCAGACTCCTGGACATGTTATGCCACCGTGGCCATAAATATGCTCCCACTCCCAGGACATTCTGTGGAAATCTGTACAGGTGAGAGTTATGTATGTGTGGCCATTGTTAACAGACTGTCAAGACTGTGTAGCAGTGTTGTGTGTAAATGCTTGTTGGGCTGAGTAGGGAGAACAAAAAGTGCATTAACAACTGCTTAGGCTTTTATTTTTCACAGCAGTACTGCTAAGTACTATACAGGTTTGCCCTCACTTTACATCTACCAATGGCACATAGCTTCTGTAGCACAAACATACCTGTTAAACTGTCAACCTGGAATGGTATGGGGCAAACTATGACAACTCTGGGTACATGACTTGAGGGGACTTGTACATGTCAGGGTTACATATCTGGCCAGAATGGGTACCCTGCACTGCTATGTGAGTGTGCTACTGGCATACTTCACCTGTGTCCAAGGTTATTTGCAGCAGTGCCGACTAGCCATGAAAGCACAACACTTGAGAGACATGTATCAGGAAGAGGGCATGTTGTATGTACCTTTCCTGCTGTAATTTGCAGGCAAGGGATTGGACAGTGGAACAGTTGTCCACTGTGTATCAGTATACCCTTTATACAGCTACTACCAACATTTCTTTGTCTGTAAAACTTGTGGACACTGAAAAGCATTTAAAAAGTGCCATGTGGCACTTTGAGAGGACAGGGGGCATGTTAGATGTGCGTGCACTACTTAAACATGCCCCCTGCACTCAGTAGTGTTCGTGTCCACTTAGCCTTAGCAGTAGCACACCTTCATGAATATACAAGGCACACTGCTGTTAAAGTTATGCAGAAATGGACACAATTCACTCCATGCAGGAATAACACTATTCCTGCATGGAGTTTATTGAGTCCTGGGGATGATCTTTATGGCCTAAACCAGGTAATTTAACTTCAGAATATTTTTCAAAGTTAGCTGGACTGAGATTAACCTCTTCTCTTCCAATATGCTCTGTTACAATATATTAATTTCAACTGTTACTATACAGTCTGACATACAGGTGTATTTCTTTTCTGTCCAGCAGGACCCACTGCTGGTACATTTTTAACAAAAACAGTTTAACAAGTACATTTTCAACACAAGCACCTGTACAACTTAGTTTGATATACAAATGACATAATTCTTTACAAAACTCCAGCTAGCTATGCTGACATATGTTACACATCCACTGCCCTACTCCGCCTGGCATAGCTAGCAATAACTCACATCATCACAGCATTCAGCAGCCATCATATATGGAGTCTGAAACAGAACAATGTGTCCAGAACCAAACACTAGCTCTGTACTAGCAGCTATCTTACATTGAAAGGAATAAGGGTACATGAGAATGGGATGGTGAACAGAGGAAATGAGTAGTAGTTGACGCTGTTGTTTGGCCAACTTTGCTGGCACAAAGGAATAAAGCCTAGATTACTGCCCAGATAAACTGAATTTTATTACTGGCTCAGGTATTTCATGGAGCTAGTTAAGAAAGATGGGTGTGAGCAAGCTGTACCAGCTCCTGGGGGAGGGAAGTGGATCTGCCTACCACTTGGGTGACACATACTGGGAACACAAGGTGCTGCACCAGTGGAGAATGAATCTACAGGCAAATGCTGCCAAGTGCATATGCATGAAGTTGTGTGCAAGTGTCTGTAGGTGGGGGGGTGTTTAACATTCAGTAGTGCTGAGTGAGTTGCTGTGAGCTATTCTGCAGGAATAGGAGCTGATGGGGGAGTGGTTGGCTTCTCTGCAGGTCCAGCAAGCTGGCCCACTCTGCTGCTACCTGCTGATTGGGCTATCCAGTAGGTGCAAATGGAGTGTAGGGATCTCCCCTAACGTGAGTATGCCCAGATGTAACCTCAAAAAATGAATGGGGGGCCAGTTTGCTGTAGATAGAGGAGCCATGTGGAAAAAAGTTGGTTCTGCTAGCCACTGTGGGTCCTCTGTTCTCTAGCAAAACCATGCTCATAACCAAGGAAACCACAGTGCAGTCATGTTATATCATACCGCAATGAAAGTAAATGTTCTAGGCAAGAAGCTTTAAGCCTAACTGATGTGGACTGAACAACATAATCACATTTGTGAAGAAACATACCACTGGACCCTGGGCATGTGCTCATCACTGCAAAGGCACAGACACTCTTCAACACATTTTAAATTCAATTAAAGGTAAAGCTGACAGCAACAGCAACAGCATGGTTAATATAGGTACAAACATTCTGAGGCTAAGAACATGTCCAATATGCCATAAAAGGAGAGACAGTGACCCTCCCCCCAGCAGGTATATCAAAGAGCACCTGAAAGTCATGCTTAGAACAATCTGTTGGATTTCTGCCAATAATACTCAATGTCCAACCATAATATGGCACACAGAAAAACACCACCATTCTTCTCATATTCATTGATTCAGACAGCTGTGAAGAAACCTGTGCATGTACTTCATTAGCAGCTTAGTACAGCATTATACTAATGCAGAGGGTCTATATTAAATAATCAAAATGTACTTGCCTCAAACACCTATTCATTGACATCAGAACAGCAAAACACACTTCAGTGAACAAGGATAAGTAATCACTTGTCCACCATAACACCACAGCACACATTGCACTAAATCAAACTCACTGAAGTGGGGGGCTTTGCCCACCACATGCCCCCTAACTATATATATCTACTCTGGGATTGCACTACATTGGGTAAAAGGGAAAAGCTGTGGTGTTGGTCAATGACTTCCTTACCCTAGAAAAGATTTCATCATTCATGGAAGTGAATTTCGCTGTTTTCGTGTCAATGAATAGATGTTTGAGGTAAATACATTTCAATTATTTAATATACATCCAATGTTAAATTATTGAAATATATTTACCTCAAACATCTATTCATTGACACGAAAACAGCAAAATTCACTTCCACGAATGATGAAATCTTTCCTAAGGTAAGGAAGTAATTGACCAACACCACAGCTTTTCCCATTTCCCCACTGTAGTGCAATCCCAGAGTAGATATATATAGTTGGGGGGCATGTGGTGGGCAAAGCCCCCCTCTTCAGTGAGTTTAACATAGATCCAATGTAAGCCATGGTGGTGCAGCGGTAACACTGTCGCCTCACAGCAAGAGGTTCTCCCATTCGAGTCTCGGCTGGAGTGCCTTCTGTGTGGAGTCTGCATGTCCTCCCCGCAGTCGAGTGGCATTCGAAAGACATGCGCAAATGGGCATGCCTTCCTTGAAGGTTGGGCATCAGGCTGGCACCTCGGCACCGTAAAAATCTACTTCCAATTATTAGCAAACCGGAATTCCGCTGTGGCGACCCCCAACCGGGAAAAGCCAAAAGAAGAGCAAGAAGAACAATATAGATCCAATGTAGGCATGCAGCCTTTAATACTATAATAAACTGAAGGACACTACTTTGATATATCATACCCAAATTTGGGGGATCACAAAACATTCAGTCTACAAAAAATGGCATCATTGGTCCAACAGAGAAAATAGAAAAAAAGAGGCATGAGTCAGCAAGCTGAAAGGAAAAAATGTAAATTGAACTTTGAAGAATTACAAAAAAAAAAAAATAGGACAGAGAGTCCAAGGTTGACAACATGGCTGAGGCTGTGGAGGAACAAAGATAGCTAGATGAGAATTGTGTGCTTGAAAATGATGTAGGAGATGAAAGCAGTCAGATCAATAAGACTAATAGTAACAAAGAATATTCGTTTGTAACAGCTGAAATAGCAGACATTACTAAATAAGAAATGGGAGATTCTTCTAAGCAAGTCAAAATTATATTGTAATAAATGAAGATTGAATGATCAAAGGAGCTGATACTCACATTTGCAGACAGGATAATGAAAAGTTAATAGTGTTCTGCTTACCAGGAGCAAGAATACAAGATATGAGCAAGGCTTAATAACACCTAAATATAAGAAACTGGAGAGCTGTTTTATTCACATCGGATGAAATCATTTCATTTTAAGGACTCACTGACTGTTAGTAGACAGCTTAAAGCCTGCTTAAGTAGAGAACTTAAAGCCTGCTTGAGTAACATAGCTTGGGCAAGTGTTAGGATTTATTTTTTACAAATCATGTATAGAAAGGAGAGTCAGATCAGAGTGAATGAAATGATTTTTTGGATAAACATTTTACGTGAAAAAATGTCCCGTTTTAAAAAGAGGAAATGTACTAAACATACAAGTCCAATTTTGTTCAACCATATATTTAAACAGGATGGAATCTATTTGTCAAGACAAGGAAAGTGAATTCTGAATAGATATATTTCTCTGTTTAACTAACACAAGGCAGGATTTTTGCTATGTGATTAATATAATAGTTCACAGACAGCAACATCAGATCTACCAGTGTTGGGACCTGCAAGTGGGATTAGTAAGATTTTTTTTAATTGCAAAATTTGATGCATTCACTTAACATTGATGTTATTGTTGTTGTTTATGAAACATGGTAAAAGAATAACAATTAGAAACCAATTATGTCAGGGTATAATGTTTTTACTGTAGCAGACATTCTTTAAAAAAATTTTGATAGGGATTAAAGGTTGTTATGAGACCTGTGATTCATATATCTCTGATAATAGCACTAATACTGTAGATTCTGCAACACTGAAATTAAGGAAATTAAAGTTGCTGGAGTGCATGGACTACTAAAGTCAAGTGCTAATGACCTAGTAGAATTTGTACATTTCTTGCATGAAACATAGAAAGAAAAAAAATTATAATATTTGGGAACTTGACTTTAAGACATACTAGAATAATATTATTTGCAGTGTATATATATATATATATATATATATATATATATATATATATATATGTGTGTGTATACATACCAGATGTTGTTGCATATTGTTAACAAACATAGCAGGGAAAAATACTGGATAGTGTTTTTTGTTCCTATGGAAATAATTACTTCATGTTTTATATCCTTTGATGTATAATTATCATAGGGTTATGAAGGTTAAACTAATACAAGATATTTCTGACAAACTGAAATGTAAACCAATGCGGAGAAGATTAATAGCAGAACATAAGGAAGCAAAACAGATAATGTGTAAAACTACTTGTAGTGATGTAAACATTGGGAAAAGATGACACAATGAATGTGACAAGTTTTGAAAGGGAAATTGTTTGATGCCAAAAAAAGATGTTTAACATTAGGCTCTAGGCACACAAGGTCATGAGGCTATATGTCCATTAGAGCTAGATATTTAATTAAAATGAGAGATATAATACAAGAAATGAAAATGAGGACAGAATATAACTTTGAAAGCTGAAATAAACTGGACAGTCAAACTAAATGTAGTAGGACACAAGATTAGGAAAAACTTTTAGAAAACGTAAATAAAGATATTGAGCATTACAGTAAACCATTATCATTTTATAGATATACCGTATTTCTCCTTAAATAAGACCTAATCAAAGAATAAGGCTTAGCATGGTTTTCCAGGGTGGTCATGATATAAGTCCTACCCCAAAAATAAGCCCCAGTTAAGATCGTCAACAACACATGATGGACATGTTGAATTCTAAACTAATAATATTATTATTGACACCTGCTGACTGAGGTTATCATACTCTGCTTGCCATTTTCAGACCATTCGGACGCCCAACTTCTTCTCTTTGCAGAAAGTCATAAGATTCTTTCCCTGGGAGTCCTCCACAATTCTTACTGTAACCTTAATCCTCACTCATACTTGAAGGTTGAGATCCTTGGCCCATAAACACTGGCAAGTGTACTTTGACTGGTCAAAGTACAGACAACGCACTTAAAATGTGTGCACTTTATAACAAATGGGTGTGGTTGTGTCTTCTTAACTGTCTCCATTTTGTACTGCCACTCCTGTCTCGTAAGTCTTCAATTAACTCCTCCAAACAAGAAGAGTGCAAAAAGAAAGAGCTATTCCGTCAAGTACAAGAAAGGAATCATGGAGGACTCCCAGGGAAATAATCTGATGGCTTTCTGCAAAGAGAAGAAGTTGGATCTCCGAATGGTCCAAAAATGGTGAGCAGCATATGATAACCTCAGTCAACAGGCAAACGAGGGAAATGTTAAGAAGTGCAAGGGTGGATCAGGTTGGCAACCATTATTTCTTGAGCTGGAAGACATAATCTGTGAATGGATTGCTAATAGGAGATCAAAGGCTTTGGTTGTGCACAGGGCTGATATTCAAGCATTTTCCCTTGCAATGGAACCACAGTTAGAAATATCCCCAGAAGACTTCAAAGCACCACAACATTGGCTGGATGGCTTCCTTTAGATATATGAACTGTCTCTAAGAAGATCGACAACACTGTTCAAGCTGGAAGATACTGAAGTTATTAAATGTGCACTTGCATTCAAGTCCTTTGTTGTTGGCATCAACATTTCTAAATACCAACTCTCCAACATGATTGCTATTGATGAAACTGCAGTGTTTATGTGCCAAGGCTCTCAAACAACAATTGATCAGAGGGTGCCTCATTAATCTACATTCCCTCCACTGGTTACGAAAGTGCATGTGTTACCTGTATTTTGGCAATTCGTCTAGATGGAAAGAAAAACCCCACCTCTAATCATTAGTAAGGGCAAGAAAGATAAGATCGAATGTGTTTCAGGCATTTACATTCTTGAAACCAAAAAAGCCTGGTGCACACAAGCAGTTATAAGGAAGTGGGTCAATGTAATGCTGCTACTTGTTTTGCGAGGTGGTGAAAGAGGTCTGCTAGTCTGGGATTCAGCCAGCACTCACCCCGCTAAAGACATGAAGAACTTCCTTGCACAGAGAAGAATAGATCAAATAATGATTCTCACAGGAATGATAGCCTATCTCCAGACTCTTGACATTGCAATAAACAAGCCATTCAAGGACCATTGCGCATGGAACTCAATAACTACACTGAAAATAGAATGGAGAGAAATCATCATGGAAACTTTGTAAAGTCTAGCCTGCAAGAGGTTGTGACTTGGGGTGAAGAATTCATGGGATAAAATCACTGACAGCTGTGTTGCCAACGCACTACGAGCAGGCTACATGGACAAGCAGTGCTCATTTAAGGAGAGCTGTCTTGCTAGGCATGACAGATTGGGGCCAATGGTTCTACAGGAAATGGAGTCACAAGAAATTTAGACCAGAATTCGGGAGTTGGAGACTTATGACAATGTTCCAGAAGAAGATTGCATGACTGTATTTGAATAACTTTTCCGTTATCGGGGCAACAGAATGGATTGCTTCTGCTTTCAGCTGCCAGCAAGCTCTTGTCAGTTTTTTGACTGTATTGTATTAAGGTAATGTTTCATTATCAAGGGGTAATTACAAAGTAAGGCCACTAGTTCCCAGACTTCATTTTTATGACTTTCCATCATTCTTCTCTTATGGTTTGGGTAAGGAATAAAGAAAGCATCACCACTCAAAAAGTGGCAATTATTCACCTGTTTTATTCCCCTCCTCCAATACACATGTATTGAGATTTTTCTGCACTTTTTGTTAAGCTTGAAATATTGCACTGTGAAAGCCAAAGTGTTGATATTCTGAAGTTGAAATATTTGTTGCACTGTTTATGTAGAATTCTCACACAACTGTTAACGTGTTACCTAGAACTGTTGCCCAATAATGGAAAAGTACCAAATAAATGTCAATTTGTGTACGTGAATAAATGTTGATTTGTGTACATGAATAAATGTCAATTTTTGTACATGAATAAATGTTGATTTTTGTACATGAATACATGAATAAATGTAGATTGTTGTACGGGGCGGGCTAAATAAGGCATCCCCGGATAATAAGCCCTAATGCGTATTTCGGCGGGGGAAAAAGTTTAAGACCCGGTCTTATTTTCGGGGAAATACGTTATTAGATGTGGTAAGAGTAAAGAAATACACATGGATATACAGTGTATGGATTATAAGACTTTTTCTCTCACATAATGGATCATAAGGTTATATACAAAATGTTATGCAAAACAATTTGGTTCCACAGAGGTGGGGGAGGTTTGTTATATTAACATCCAGTTCACTTTGGATACTGAAATTAAATAAGATTACACTGAAAAGAACTAAGCAAACTGGAGCCTAGTAAAACACAGAAGAAAGCAAAATTATAACAATGACCTGAGAACACTTGAGTATGTACATACAGGACTATTACTTCTGTTATTCTCAAGGTCATTTAAGTATGGAGAGACTCCTCAAAAGTAGACACGTGCGCTTATTAAACACATCTTTAAGGGAAAGGGGATAGGACAGACACAGAGTCATACAGACATATGTGCCTATTTTCTTGTTGGGAAAATATTGGAGAAAGTTATTTTTGATAAAGTATTGTCAAAAACTGGTTCACTCTGAAACTATATATCACAATGCATATGCTGAAAATATCAATGGGAAAACAGCAATGGTATTTACAGTCCTGGCTTCTGTTTGTGCATAGCAGTAATCCATGAAGAGCAGCACTGCATTGCTATGCAGAAAAGGTCAGCAGAGGTCATTCATACTGACTATGGAAACACAGAGGAATTTTGATACACATGCCTTCCTACAGCAAAATCATAAAGTACTTATGGGATAAGAGGTGAGGATAAAGCTATTACATGGATAAGTTGCCTTAGATGTTGATGTAGTAATATGATTCATAGATATAAACATAAAAGGGCTTCATTTGCATACAAAATGCATAAAGGACCCTGCACTTATGCTAACAGTACCCTATTACTTTGGGATAACTGGAGTTTTGAGACAATTTTTTTAGGAAACTGCTGATTTTGTAAAGTTAAGGAAAATAAAAAATGTGCTAAGACTAGTGAGTTCACTTCAAGAAATGTTTATTTTATTCATATGATGGGCATATTACAATGGCTTTGGTGAGTAAACCGTCATTTGTAAATGGGAAATAATTTCAGTAGCAGTGGAAATGATTAGTAATTACTGTGAAAATGTACTTTGGTACATACATGGTAACAATGCTATGATTTTAATCTGATGTACTGATGTGGCAAGTATATTTTGTGTTTTTACTGGGAGATTCCCTAGTGTCACTGACAGTATTTTGATTACAAGAATGTGATTGTCACAACTAACAGGATGGATCTGTTTTCTTTACTATTGTGAATATATTGCTTCAGCACAACTTTACTTGGCTGGACTCTAGATGTATATATCATTATGGGGGTTGTTTCACATAACTATTTTTTTTTCTAAGATGGCAGGGCTTATTTGAGTGATGATTATGTGTTTTTGTATAGGACTGTGACAATGAGGCAGAGAAAGGGCAACTTAAATTATTTTACAGGGTCAGTAAGCGTCTACCCATATTGCAAAGTAGATATAATATGAGCATCTATATTTTAAACAACAAAGGTGTGGACAGAGAGAAAATTTGAGTATGAATCACAACCAAGCTTCATTAGCATACAATGCTTTAAATATCTTCTCATTTACACGTAATTATAGTTAATTTGCTTGCACTTAATAATGTCCACCATGCATTAATGTAAATGACCTCTATAAATTGCCCCAGCTATGCTCATTCACGGATATAGCGGATACCAGCAAAGCGTTCTTGCAAGAATACTGGCCTAAGTATCTAACTGCTTGTAACCATTTGGCCCATTATCCAACAAGCTACAACATGTAGATATTAATGCAGTCCTGAAAAGATGGCTAGCTGCATGCCTTACAAAGAGGACATGGTAAGTATCATACAGCAAATGGACAGGTAATATATTAGGTTACAGTCAAGGTGTCTGACAGGGCTTTGTCTTTGAACCTTACTTGTTTAGATTGTATCTTTGTGATTTATTTTTCATCTTCTGTGTTCTGCAGTCTATGAGTAGATGGTTTGAAAATGTGAAAATTAATTGCATCTATTATCGGTAGGGGATGCTTGCAAAATAACTTGACTAAATTGACCAGACAGTTAGGAACAGGCAAATAATATGTTAATTAATACATTAAAAACTAAGCATATGAGATTTGAAAAAAAAAACAGAACACAGTAATTGAAACTATAGATTTATTTAAGGACTTGGGCATATTGATATATCTAGCTCTGAGTTTTTTTTCTGATCATATCAATCAAATGTTTAATGATATCTATAAAAGTATATGGTAAATATAAAAGATTGATAAGGTCTCAGAAACCAGATATTTTGAAATCCTTGTAAGTTATGCTAGACCCAAACTAGAGTAATAATATGGAAACCTTATAAAAAAATTAGCTTGAGTATGGAAATAGAACAGTGGAAATATGCCAAGACCATCCATGGATATGAAGGTTTAAGTTTTTAAGAAATATAAAAATATCTGACCTTTTACAATACCTCATATTGACATTTAAGAGGAGATCAGATTCAGGTATATAGAGCTTTTAACTACATTTGTCACTGTACATGGGGGTATCCAAATTAAGGGGAAAACAGTGGAACAGGAAGCAATTGGTAATGTGTCATATCAAGATATTTTGGAGCCTTCCACAGGAAACCAGTATAAATGTTCACTTGAAGCTAGACAACAAGGGAAGGAACAGGAAACTGTGGAAACTCTGATGCAGTCGATGCTAAGGAGCGATAGGCCAGTGAGTTCCCATATGACAGAGCAATGGATGACACAGGATGAAATTGAAGAGAAGGTGCCACAGGAAGATGCTATAGAACTTTCTATAGAATGCCTGTAGGAAATGGAAAACAAGGGATGTGCCCTCAGTTTGGAAGAAAATGAGCTAAGAGAAGAGATGCTTGATTTAATAACTATAGATAGATATATTAAGATCAATGAAAGAAATAGACTGCAGAAGGTCAATTCTTCTTCTTTCAGCTTTTTCCGGTTAGGGATCGCCACAATGGATCACCTGTCCACTCATGATTGGCAGTGGAGTTTTTACTGTGTCAAGTTGCCAGCCCAGCGCCCAACCTTACACAGAAGGCACACACATGCACACACTCACACATAGGACCAATTTATAGTGTCCAGTTCACCTACAGCATGTCTTTGGGAGGAAACCGGAGCACACAGAGGAAACCCACGTGATCACAGGGAGGACATGCAGACTCCGCAGAGAAGGCACCCCAGTCAAAGATTGAACTGGAGAACCTCATGCTGTGAGACGGCAATGCTAACCGCTGCACCATGACTGCAGAAGGTCAATAAAACCCCTAAAGTCAGAAGTCTAATAAAACAAATGAACACAATAATTAGGACTGTCCATAGAGATCCATGCAAAATAATAAAAGTAAACGGGATATATTTCTGTGCAGCCAAATTAATAACTGATAAAGTTCTACTACAAGAATACAAGGTAGTGAGGGAAAGGAAGGGGAGGAATTGAATACCATCATGGAAGTATTGAACAGAGGAAACTATAAAGCAATTAAGACAAGAAGTGTCACTGTTAGAAGACTGTAGAAGAGGGAACAGATCAACAAATATACTAAGAAAGATAGAAGTGATAAAAGCAATGCACAGTATCAGAACAGACCAGGATCTATCATGCGCTATCATAAATAACAAACTAAAAATGTCAGGCACAGGCAGGAAGATTTAGAAGATACACACATAAATATAAAGAAAACGTACAAAATAAGCAATTTATTGATGACCCAAAAAAGTTTTATAGAGAATTGGGAAACAAGTAAAAAAAAATGAAATTCCACCAAAAAAAGGAGGAATAGATGCATTTTGGAGAAGTATCTATGAAGATCCTGTGGAACATAACAGAGATGCTAAATGGATAGAAGAAGTAAAAGAAAGAATAAGAAGTTCAAAGGTACAGGATATGAAATGGGATGAAGTAATAGCCAGAGAGATTGAAACAAAGTTAAGAAAAGCATCTAATTGGAAAACTCCAGGTCCAGATGCAGTACTTAACTTCTGGTTAAAAGTATTAACATCTTTGCATGAAGATTTAGCCATGAGTTAGAATTATTTATATGTGCACCCCAAACAGACACCAACCTGGCTAACAACAAGAAGAACAAGGCTCCTATTTAAGAGTGAACCTGCAAGCTACTCTAAAAAATTATAGACCAATAACTTGTCTTCCAACGATGTATAAACTATACACTGGAGTTGATGCCGATAGAGTTTACAGTCATTTAGAAGAAAACTCAATTATGACAATAGAACAAAAGGGTAATAAAAAAAGTCATACAGAACAAAGGATCAGATCATTTGTTGTTAACTAAAGTCATAGTGAAGATCTGTAAAAGGGAAAGAGTTTATGTATAGCATGGATTGACTACAAAAAAGCATTTGATAGTATCCCACATTCATGGATAAAAGAGTGCTTAAAAATGTATAAGATACACCCTACACTGATCGACTACATTACAGTGACCATGAAACAGTGGCAGACCACTTTGCAATTAAGCCATGATAAAAGACAAACTATTATCCCAGAGATAAAAATTCAAAGGGGATATTCCAGGGTCACTCTCTGTCACTATTGCTATTCTACCTTGCCTTTAACCCATTAAGCTGTCTACTTAACAGCTTAGGACATGGCTATAATTTGGCTCCCAGAAAACAACAAAGTGTAAAGACTTCTCATATTCTCTTTGTCAATGATTTGAAACTATATAGCTCATCAGATGTGGAACTGAAAGCACAACTGCAAGTTGTCAAAACCTTTTCTGATGATATAAGAATGTCACTTGGTATTGATAAATGTGCAAAAGCAACCTTTAAAGCAGGAAAACTGCAGGACCAAGAAAACATTAGTTTGGGAAAATAATGTTATATAAAAGAACTTGAGAAAGAGGGAGTGTATAAATATTTGGGAAGTGATGAAGGATCAACAATAAAATATGAACAAATGTCAATAAAACTTAGTAAGGAGTACTTTTGAAGACTTAAATTAATCCTGAAAACACCATTGACATCTAGGAACAAAATCCAAGCTATAAACCAATTTGCTCTTCGTATCCTAACTTACAGTTTTGGAGTGACTGACTGGCCCAAAAATGTGCTGAACAGATTAGATAGGGAAACAAGAAGGGTAATTTATGCTCACCAAATGGTGCATACAAAGATTATATATTCCCCGATCTGAAGGAGGGGTGGGCCTCCTTGATACTGATTACATGTACAGATCTGCAATCGTGCGAATCCACACATATCTGCTAAGCTCACAAGACCCAAACATAGTGAAAGTTTGGAACATGAGTAGAATAAATCTAAGATGACTTCTCTGCATAATCTAGCAGAACCATTATCGGCATCAAGCAAGAATGGAAATCAAATCACAAGTAGATAAAAACCAGGCAGTAACTGAATGTGCCAAAAACCAAAAGAAAGAATATAAGGTGAAAGACCAGATGAGAAGGCAATAAATGTGGAAAAAGTATAAATATACTTGCAAGTATGGAAAACTTCTGGAAGAAGCTTATGTTGATCAGGAACAAATGCAGGAACGGTTAAGGAGAGGTGAATTTAAAGCAAGAGATGAAAGGTTAATATTGGCAGCCGAAGACAGTCGGCTACGTACACATTGGTTTACAAAGTCCATTGAACATGTGGGAGAAACAGACCAATATAGGTTTTGTAAAACAGACTTGAAACAGTTGCACACCTCATTGCTGGTTGCGACATACTTATGGCAGAAGGACTGTATACTGAAAGATGTAGTAATGTGGCGAGACTGTTGCACTGGGGATTGTGCAAACATTATGGCATTGAAGTGACTGAAAAACACTAGAAATATGAGCCACAAATCATCATAGAAAATGATGAAGTCTACATTGCATGGGATCTTCCATTACCAACAGTTCAAAAGACAGATGTTAGAAAACCAGATATAGTGGTCCAGGAAAAAGAAGACAAAAGTAGCATTGATCACTGAAATCACCACACCCAGTGACTACTGTGTCCTGAGTACAGAGAGACACAAAGTCATAAAATATCAGGATTTGTAGGCAGAAATGAGAGCAATGTGGAAGAAAGATACCCAGATAGTTCCAATAGTAGTAGGAGCAATGGGTCCTATAAAAAAGAGTCTTCAATCATATTTATATATGTTACCAATACATGTAACCCCATACAAATTGCAGGAGTCATTACTGGGCACATTGCGGGTGCTGTGAAGAGCACTACTGGCTGACATCAAAGATTGAAACAATACTAATTTCATGAACTTTAATCGTACTTTGACTTAGGAATGGGGCCCATTTCCATCATGGTATTAGAAACCCAAAAGATACAGAGAAATTAAAAGAGTGAAGTGATAATTAGTAAAGTTGTAAAATGTTGCTTATTGCAGTGCTTGACATGATAATGTCTCTGAAATAATTTACTTGGGTACCTCTTCACCAGATTAACTAACATGAAAAGCAGATACCTTCTCCATTTTGTAGTTTGTGATTCATGTTTAACATCCATGGTAAAAATTAATTCTTAGTATTTTGGGTCATGAAGTGTGTATTCATAAAAGACAGCTAATTACATCAGAAGGCATAGTATTAAGTATGCGCCATGAGATTCATGGGGACATCATACATTCAGCAACATGTTATATACATCACTGTTTCAAGAAGATAGACTGACAGATTTTTGTGATATGGAAAACAAGCAGAGGGTCTCAACACTTTACTAAAACAAACCACTGAAAAAAATGAAGATCTGAGTATAGCGATGAAGGACATTCTGCAGCATGATTTACTAAGCTTTGTGCGTTATGTAGTTCTACAAATGTTTCAGTAAATATGCGTACAATTCCAGAGATTAATTACATCAGCCAGTGCCCATCTGCAACCAGTGATTCATCTAAATGACAAATATTTGCCCAGCTTTATATATGTCTGCCATTAGTTTTAAAGTTTGAAATTAGCTTTTCAAAGAAATCTCGAGTTGCAGGTTTTGTTCACTTAAAATACTTTTTTATTAAAATTTCATGCAACATCTGAATTGTATAAAACACTTGGTCAGTTTAGGCAATGCATATATTTTTCTGATCACAGAATGTTTAAACTTCTTTCCCAAGCACAGCTTTGTTTACAGCTACAAAATTCTTAATTTAAGAAAGGAGGACACATTCTGTAACCATTTATTCTGGTAAAGGAGGCTTTTTTGGAGCACATTGCTTCAGTTGCTGCAGAGATCTATAATTCTGTTTATTATTTATTATAATAGAGACAGATCATATCACATGCTCTGACCATCCAGTGATGCAACATAACAGTTTAATTGCATATAGCTTGAAAAGGGAATTAATATTTCAGTATGTCAGAAGCACAATTTATTTTATTTAAGGCTTGCATTTTTGTCATATTTTTCAAAAACTATCAGAGAAACCTTCCTATGTTCCCAGAGGGTCTAACAGTAGAATACTAACAGAAAATAAAAAAAAAATGTACTTGTACCATACAGGTCCTCTTGCCATGTATTTATTTTCTTTATACTGATTCCTTTTCATCTTTCCATTTATTATATAGGAATTTAATGATGCTGGTTACACCATTACCCCTCAGTCCACTAACAACATCATCACCCTCCCAGTCCACTAATAACACCAGCAGCATCCTAGTCCTCTGTCACCATCACTCTCCCAGTCCACTAACAACACTGTCACCCTCCTAGTCCACTAACAATACCATCAACATCCCAGTCCTCTGACACCATGACTCTCCCAGTCCACTAACAACACAGTCACCCTCCCGGTCCACTAACAACACCAGCAGCATCCCAGTCCTCTGTCACCATCACTCGCCCAGTCCACTAACAACACAGTCACCCTCCCGGTCCACTAACAACACCATCAGCATCCCAGTCCTCTGACACCATCACTCCCCCAGTCCACTAACCAGTCACATGACTGCATATTTTTTACCTGGGATTTTGATAACACTTTGCTGGTTCTTCTGTAAGTGCATACAGACAGGCCTATTTTGTTAGGGAAACTCAAGATGCTCAGTAATATATCCAGAAAGCCTACATTTGCCAACATATTTACTATCAGTCAACTTTACAACTTATATTTTTCTTCTCAATAAAATATTTTTTCAGTATTGAATTAGTCTGTTTTTATCAGTCATTTGCATGCCTGACTTTCTTCATGTGTATTGTTTCTAAAGCTTAGATTGGTATTCATAGCAGAATTCTGTCATTGGTTGATGTTTAGAAACTCCAAGTCAGTGTATATCAGATAAAAAATTAACAGTTTTTGACAAATTAGTAGAGATTCCAAGGCATGTTAAAGTTTAAATCTCTTGGAGTACATTTTGGAGATTTGCCTAATTTAAACCTTATACGTATGCATATTGTAAAATATAATATGTAAGTGCCCTATTGTCATTTTTATTAATGCCCCAACTCCCTGATATTCGATCATTATTATCAATTAGCCTGCAACAATCCATTGAGCATTCAGTCCTCTTACTGTGCATAATAAATTGATTTTCAGAATGATGAACATACACTTTATTATGCATTCGCAAAATAAGGTGAGCATATCACTCAAAGTATACAGTCTTGACAAATTGTTGCTCCTTTTAACAAATGTGTAAACAGGTATTAAGGTATTTAAAGACCAAACACATTAAAATTATTTTACCACTTTAATAAGAATGTATATGTCAACAGAAAAGTAGCAGCAGTAATGCAGAAGTAGATGAGTTAACTGTCATGGGGAGGCAAGATCTAGCACAGAGGAAGATATTGTATAACATAATGCTTATATTCACAGCATGCACCAAGTGAACCAGAAAGACTAAACCTTTAATCAACAGTATACTAAATTTCCTATGAAGCTGAAATGAAATGCACAAATGAGAACTAGTACACTGGAATGGGTATGACTATAGTGCAGTTCAGTTAGGAATAGCTGTGCTCTGTCCTGTAAGCATTCCTTATGCCAGTGGTCCACAAAGCATACAACTGTCTGTTTTTGAGAAACAAGGTGGCTTTGACCCAAAATATGAACTAAGGACACATCCTGTATAACATTACTGTTGTATAGCATAGTAATAATTGAAATGTAATTATAGTGCCTAAGATGGTGGGTGGATGTGAAGTGTAATTTGCTGCTGTGCTATATGCATGCATATATGATTAATGAAGGACTCACTGCTGTCACTGTGGCTAGAAGTGAAGCCAGCAACTGCGATGAAAGTAAACTGTCAAGGGGCATAACTATTAGTGCTGAAGAGCTGGTGGTCAGGCACAAGCAAAGTGCTAATATTTATTTCAGCAGCTAACAATATTTATTCCTGTTAAGAATAATAAATTTAGTTGTTTAACTGTAGCACAGAGCTGGAACCTTTTTTTTTTTTTTTTGTCTAAAGCTTTAGCTTGCGGATGGTACAGTCTGGGACCTAGCTATCAACTCTCCAGAATTGTACAATCTAGATTTTTGCCTCAGAGTTTTGGTCTGTTCCTCATAAAATGTGTGGCTTTCTGGCAAATCATTGAGGTTTGCTGTCATTAAATAATGACAGACATTTGAGTTTCAGACTTCATGTCATTCAGGAAATGGAATGCACGTTAATTTAACATCTATCATTCTAACAATGCTTTAGGTTTTTAACAGCAATATTTAAAACTAGTCCATAATTTTTACACTTTGTCTCCCAATTATTTTTGGCTTTGACTGGAATTCTTGAGTAAAAAAAGTTGAGGCATGCAACTCAATGATTTAGCTGTGGCTCTGGATGGACTAAATTCAGAAAAATGTATTAGGTGATACATTATGTATATATATATATATATATATATATATATATATATATATATATATATATGCACACACACACACACACACACACACACACACACACACACACACACACACACACACACACACACAAACACACACACACACACACACAATTTAGAGAATACATGGTTCTATGCTGCATGCCGTAATAGCTTACTATTTATTCCTTCCCAGATCTTTGAATAAGGCAGTTAGTACCACTCTGTGCACCATACAAGGTATCTTACTTGCCATCCAGTTAACACTGTTCTTCTGTAGCGCAGCACTCAATCAATTGTTGAAACATATGGTGAACAGTGCTGCTGAGTAGTGAACCAGTTACTCCATTGTAGAGTACAGTAAGTACCATCTAACAGGTGTGTGAATACGTTTATAAGTGACACCTGTACTGACCTTCATATGACGGAGATTATGTAGAAGATATGGAATCTGAATTTGCTTACCAACAAATAAAAGCAACCTATCGATGTTTATAATTCAAAGCCACTATTCTGTAAACAGTAAAGATGCCTTCGCTGCTATCAGCAGCCGACTAAAGAGTTGCCTACAAATTGTCATTTTTGTATTTCCCTTTGTCTGTTAGGCTCCTGACATTGCTATGACAAAATAAAGTCATGGTTAATTAATTAAATAAAGGACAGTAGTCCATCTTGTTTTAGAAGAGAACTCTTAAGGGAGCTCTTGGTTCCTGCTATATACTGCTAATAGCATGCAGCTTTATACAAAAGGTATTTGTTTTCTAAAGGACATCATAGGTTCATAGGTTCATAGATTAGAACTAGGCTAACTGCCCTTGTGAGCCATTTTAAGCCTAGCCAATTATCCCTTGTGAGACTCAAACCCTGCACCTTGTGTTTATAAGGCAAAAACCTTAATCATTAGGCCACCCTCCCAACCCTCATACTCAAGGTCATCTAAGATTTCATATTATCTGTTTATTTGACATGGTACAAAAGTAAAGCTCCTATTCTTGCAAGTGACTATAATTTTGTAATGTTGAAATAAAAAATTAAAAGGTTCGACTCAAGTCACTGTGGTGGTCAAAGTTTTTTGCAGTGGTACAGCTATGGGTGTAAATGTAAATGAGATCAGCATAGGAATTGTAAAAGTACAGGAAGGGGTTAGTGTAATATCAATAGCATACAAAAATAAATTTGACATCATAAAACAAGTACATATTGCAGGACAGTGACAGAAAATGCTACTTTATTGTAATGCCATAATAAATATCAGTATCAGTGGCTCAACAGGTCCCATACTTGCCTTTTTTAATGGAAGATCAGGAGGCTGTGGGTTCTGTTCATACACCATGTACTTGACATGTGCAGTATAAGGGGTATGTTTAACTGCATGTGCTGTCCTTCACATGAGAAGTTAAGATGAGGTCCCATCTGCTTTAGTTGATATGAATGATATTCTGTCCCGTTTTTTAATTTCACATTTTTGATGCTCATAGTTCCATATAATACCATTAATATCATACCAAACATTATATAACGGTCAAGTCCTTCTCATTTAAATTCCTTTATAAAACTTCTCCAAAACTGTTCTTATTTTTTACTTTCTAAGACATTTTTGTTGTTATTGTTTCTTCCTCATCACATTTAGTTTCTTCTTGTAACTTATATTTCATATTACTTTTAATTAATGACTTATTCCACAAATTTCTCCACAGGAAATCCCATACCGTGCTTCATAAAAATTCTCAAACCTTTTCCTTCTACTCTTTGGAGCAGCTTTATTATATCTTTGTTTTAATTTCTTACAGGAATGTATCATAAAATATTTTCCATTTTTCCATAATATTGCTGTATCATAATTTTCTACTTTTAATCAATCTTAATTTTCACCTTTCAAAATGTATTTTATTTTCATATTTTCTGTTAACAGCTTTTCTTGTTTAGCACTTATTTTCCATCTTTCATAGTTCCATACTTCTTCATGCCTTACATATAAAACTGTCTCTGTCATTTGAAGCTTTCTCTTTCACCTTCTTTATTACCTAGAAAAAAATGCATGTGTGTTAAATGCACTATATGTTTTTTTTTTTAGATTTGAACCTCCTTTGTATTTTTATTATAAATAACCTTTCATTTCAGTGGATTAAATTTTGAATCTCAAATAAAATTTCTAACACCTCTTTCTCTGTTTTAGCTGGAAACATCTACATCCCTAAATATGCTATTTTTCCTAACATGTATGCATTTAACATGGCTTCTTACTGAAATGTTGACACTTGATATGCCAAGTGCTGACAAACTGAAAAAAAAGACAGAAAACCCCAGAAGAAGAGTAAATCTCAAAGAGAGCTCTTCTCCTTTAAACTTTTTTTTTGGGGGGTCAAGCCCTCTTTGCACCTCCTGCTGTGGAGGCACGCCCCCAGATCACCAAACTTATATATACCAAATCCAAGATCACCATAAATCTGAGAAAAGACAATATTCTGGGGAATGGCCATCTAAGACTTGAAATATATATGTCCACTTTTTGGCCATTTGATTTCATGTTTCTGGACATGCTGTAATGGGTCCCAACATTTCAAGTGGATACGATGCAATTTAATGCTGTATAATGAGCTATAAAAACATCAGATTTATTATAACCCCTACCAGAAATTATTTCATGACTTTACAACCCTCAGAAAGGGGTCAGAAAGAAAAAAGAATCTCTGTAATATTGCAGTCCTATACAGTCCTCAGAAATTCTCCATATGGTAAAGAGGAAAGGAGATGTGGAGGGTGGTAACTTTGACCTTCAGGAGAACATCAGGAAATCTACAAGGTCAACCATGAAGCAGGAACAAGAAGAACTATATAAATCATCCATAATCTTAAAGGACAAGTTCTGCCCTCTATCCTCCCTTTTCAACAAAAAGGAAAATTATACCACTGATTCTGATATATTTGGCCTGAACATCAAGTTTAGAAAAGTCGAGTCCCTGCAGGAGCCATGGAGCAATGTAGGAAATAGGATACAGGAGCTCATACAGGACACAACAGAGGGAGAAATGTTACCTTCCTCCAAACCAACAACTTTTAGTTTTCCTATTGTATATTGCCAGTGTTTATCCTTCTCTATGATGGGGTGGATTATACTACTTAACAACTACTCCATTTATAGCTTCATTGGAGTGACTAACAAGCAATAAGTTCCTTTTACTTTTCCTGTATTCTGTTACTATACTGCCTCCATATTTTGATATAAAATGCTTTCTGCATCCACCTATAACCAATTTGGAATAAATGTGGGATACGTTGAGTTCCTAGCCCTCAATGCAAAAGGAATGTCCTCACAAAAAAAAGACAATATTGGAATATCTAATGATAAGTAATCATAAGGTAATCTTGCTACAGGAAAAACAAGTAAAAAGGAAAGACATTACAGAAGTAATGAAAAGGTAATGTATGTGTGGGGGGAAGCAAATGTCTTTGCATATCTGCAAAGATAGAGTGATAATCATTATAGTGCACAGCACGTTACACTGGACAAAAACCTCTAAATTAACTGACTCATTTGGTAGCTGGAGAATCATGATAGTTAAAACTAATGCAATGTAGTCTGCTTCTGGAAAACTTTTATGGCCCTAAATTAGACAATACTACACATATTCTTCAGTTGTTTAGATCTATATTTTCCTTTAAATCTAAGAAAGGTTCCCATATCGAAGGGGATGATTTTAACTTGGTTCTAGATCCTTCCCTGCATAAATGTCTGACTGGCACTCAGAACCCTCCCAGGGCACTGAAGCAGCTTAAAAACATAATGGAAGAACTGGATTTGGTAGAGAGATGGAGTGAGTTACATCTACAGGATAAGGATTACACCTACACAGCATACAAATTAGGCATTGCAAGGAGGATTATGGCTAATTTTGAGAAATTTATTTCATGACATAGCAGGAATGGATGTCCTGATACATGGAGGACACATACCCTCACACATGGAAGTGTAAATCACATTTACTCATATCCTCTACTTAATAAGAATTAATGAGGAAGACAGGAAGGAAATTAGCCTCTGCTGGTCAGGAAGCCATACAAATGAGATCTTGGTAGGAACTCACTGAGGTTTCTTTAAGCTGACCATAACAGCATTGTCAAAACAGTTAAGGTATAAGAGGATTAGAAAAAGCAGTGAGGACATTAAAAAAATAGAAATAAAAATGATAAAGTATCTATAAAAGTTAGACATGCAGTGTTAGTATTAGGGATGAAAGCTGCATGGTATGGGGAATATGACTTCTTCCTGCAGGCAGTAGTTTAGCAATTCTTTTTTAATACATTTTCAAGTATTTTGGGGATGAGGGATGAGGTCGCTAAAGGCCTACAGTTGGCAATATCTTTTGAATGTTGTCCTTTGTGAACATGGATAAAGTGTGTTTTTTTTTTCAAAGAGAGGGAATGTGGGATTCCTGGATTGACTTATTTATAAGGATTGAGACAGGATAGGTGATGCTATTGACAGCTACTATAAGGTGCAAGGCTGGAAGGTTATCAACTGAAGCAGGGTATGGTTTGTGTTTGTTTAACAGTAGTTTTATATAGGATGTGGAAACAGGTTTGAAGGTAAAAGTGGATGTGGTGATATGTGGCTGTTGGACAGGGTTGGGATTGGATGTTGTGGAATTCCTTGTTAGGGATCCTAGTCTATGGATGAAATAAGTGGCAAATTCTATTGCAGTTTTGAGTGCTGAGTTATTGGGTGAGGTGTCAGGGCTGAGTTTTTAGCCCGGATGCAAGATTCCATTAATCTCTGACCAGAATTTTTTAGGGGTGTGTTTATTATTGTTCTGAAAGTTATTATAGTATATTTGCTTTTTAGTGCAGCTGCTGAGCATTCTGAAGTTTTTTGGGATATTGTGGTGTTTTACATTTTGCCATGCTTTCCACTCTTTTCTCTGTCCTGCATTAGCATTTCACTCTTCTTGGTTAGCCAAACTGCATTGTTTGTTTGCAGTCTATTCCTTCTCGCAGGTGCAACACATAGGATAGTTATGAAAGGTGTATTAAATTCATTTACAACATCATCATAAGGGGAGGATTTTTAGGAACTTCCAGTTAATTGATAATAGGATAGTAATGAATATTTCTGGGCTTAGCAGGAGTTATACTAATAAAGAATCACAGTAATACAGTGTATAGAGCTGTATGAAGCAAATTATTATAACACAACACTACAGTAAGCGCAGTATAAAACCATCACTTAGTAAACATTCATTGGATTAACCAATACATCTAAAGAATGATATATATATATATATATATATATATATATATATATATATATATATATATATATATATACCAAAACACTAGCAACTGACATTATATACATACTTGCTAAAGAGCACAGGCTCAACATACTTAAAGCCTATCCATATTGAATGGAATTGGTCCAAATACAACATGTCTTTTCATTGTTCTACATAGTCTTGGAACAAATATAAATGTAATAACACATGACACATACCTGCATTGTTAAGGAAGGACGATGGTGACAAAGTGAAAGAAGGGAATAAAGTGAGGGGGGATTTAGAAATACATTCTACTACAGTGACCACATAGACCCAAAATAGAACAGGTTTTCTTTCATTTATTGCCTACAGATATCAGGAAGCTACAGAGACTAAGTAACTGACATGTACAATATAATCTATTGGTCAAAAGAAGGGGCAGTGGCCAACTTAGTAAGTGGCCAGTAGAGTACAAGGACTACTCCTTTGGGGTGAATATCACAGTCACTTTCTAGTGCAAGGCAGGCAGGTATTTGACTAGTTAAAGTTAATACACAGCAAGGTCCTTCATGTTAAACTTGCCTACATTGCATATTGACAAAGTTCTCAGTGAAAACATTTGAGAGTTGGGCCTTATGGCAGGATTATCAGTTGAGGTGCAGGATGAGAGAGTTTCCCCCTGTCCTCACCTCTCTTCATCTTAGGCAGAGAAATATATGTATGATTTCTGGAACAGAAGCTGAAAATAATTATCATTTCTACCTCATCTTTAGGTACACTCATATCCACCTGGTTCACAGATGATTCTGTTGAATGTGTTTCTTCTCCCTACTCAACTTAGCTATCCAAAGGTGAGTGATAGTTTCAATTTATCAATTTATTGATTTCAACATAAGTGAAGAGTAATCAATGTTAGGCCCCCTACCCCCTGCAGCTAACAATTCTAGAATTTCACCAGCTTGGCACTGTGGGGAAAGTAGCAATTGAGTGTGGGTATTTAGGATTACAGATGACTTTTGATCCTTCTAAATTTATATATGTGAACAACGGGCCATTATAGTCACAGTTATGTACTAAAAAACTGCTGGAGAAAAGCTTTCTTGCCTCTTCGCACTAAAGTCAAACTATTAAAATATACATTCTTCCAAATATCTTGTTTTTAATGAGACATTTCCCTCACTCTTACAAATGTAAATATTTAGAAACAATGCAAATACTAATCTTCAGTTTTGTATGGGATGGTCAACACTGTAGAATTAGTAGGGTTAAATTATACTTAATAACTAGAATATAAGGGTTGGGGTATCCAGTTTCAAAAGCTATAATGAGTCTGATGTTAAATGTGCCTACAGTCAAGTAAGTTTAATTCCAAAGCCTCTTTGGCTACTCATCAGGCTTAACATAATCAGAACACCTATACTGTAGAAGTGTACCCTAACATACAAAGTGTATGTGAGATCCAAGGGGTGGAGGATGAGTGGAAAGCATGGGTTAGCATAGAGTCTTTCACTGGAAGAAAGGGTCATATGAAGGATTACCTTTAAGAAGGATCTGAAATTCAAAATCTTCACAAAAAGAGGAGACATTTTTCATCAGAAAAGTTGGATAAAGGCAGTGGTCTTCTTCTTTCTTGATATTTGGGTCACAGAATAATAAATTTAGAAATTTCATTGAATTAAAAGTGGGGGGTTGTTGGGAGAAAGCTGTTATGGTGGCAGTATCTGCAGTTATGTTATTTCACATGCAAATTACAGGCCAAAGGTAGCGAGCTGATCAGACAACATCATACAGGTTCTTTAGAAATATAAGTTCAATGTGGACAATTCTGTAAATAATCAACCAAAAAAATGACTGATACCAAATCAAACAATGAGCAGGAGTCCAGTACCACAAATAAAGTGCAACAGTCGATTTTTAATAACTTAAAAAGCAAATGAATGAGCGCTTTCGTCTGAGACACAGACTTCTTCAGATGAAAGCACTGGTGCCAAAAATTTAGTTATATACAAGTTTTCTAATACAATAATTACCAGTCAATTCACCAATGAACCTTTCCAATAAATTTTTAAAGAGATATTCTAAACATCTGTTCTTAATAAGAAAAATAATATATTACATGTTTAAATTGCAAACAACTTGCTTTCTACTTAAAAATATCAATATAATAAACAACCAACTTAGTATTTAAAAACATTATATAAAAATGAAACGTGTTGCATGCTGTTATTTATCGAACCCATTCAGCTCTAGCTATTAAAATAGATTTAATGCTTATGTACTCATTTAGACCTGGTGGTATATTCGCCCTCAGCCTAAGTTGCCATTTAAGCTCTAAATTAAGCAAAAAAGTTTTAAAATTACCCCTTCCCCTAAAATTATTTACTTTTACTAAATCAATAATGCCAAACCTGTAACCATTAAACAAAGGACATGTTAAACTATGCTTATACAAGGCATTGGTAACTTTGCCTGTTTTGATGTCGTATTGATTTTCATACATACGTTCTTTTAAAGACCTTTCCGTTTTCCCTATGTAAAATGCATAACATGACTTACATAGAGCTAAATAAACAACCATTTTAGTTTTACAATTCTCTTTGCAGAACTTAACCAAACTATTTAATCCATTATTTAACTTTATTGTAGGTTCACTAAAAATCATGGAACACATATTACAGTTTCCACAGGCAGTAGTTGCTTTGAATATTTTAGAGTTTGTCTTAGTATGCTCAAATGTCCTTTTAAAATTTCTACCAACTTTATATGTAAATACAGGTTTGTTTCCAACCACATTAAATACTTCTTTATTAGTTTTGAATATATTCCAATTTGAACTCAAAGTTTTTGTAAGCACGTCTGAAAAAGTGTCATATTCTATAATACAAGAACCTTTAAAGTTTTTTCTTTCTATCACCTCAGCACTACCTATTAATGGTTGTCCCAAAAGGGCCTTATATTTAACACCCCACCCTGAATATACCTCATTTAATACATCCTTAATCATATTAATGGGGTAACCCCTTTCAACAAACATATTACCAAGAGTAGTTAAAGCACCCCTGAGATCCCCATATTCAGAGGTCATTCTTGCGATCCTCACTGCCTGACCATTAATTATACTTTTCTTTTGTGAAGTAGGATGATTGCTTGAATAATGTAAATAGCTATTACACCATGTGTTTTTTCTATAAATATTGGACTTAAAACCTTTAAAGGTTTTACAAATAGTGACATCTAAATAATTTATACTCACCTCTTACAAAAGTGTGTAAATTTAAAAAAAGATGTACATGCGTTCAAATAAGACATGAAATTATTTATGCCATCTGTTGTTCCATACCATAAGACAAAAATGTCATCCAAAAATCTTAAATATAGTCCAATATTTGAAAAGAAGGGACAATTAAACACATATCTATTTTCCCATTCAAGGAGAACTAAATTAGCGAACACGGGTGCGCAAGCCGCACCCATTGCTACTCCACTGATTTGTTGGTAATATTCTCCTTGAAAATGGATATAGTTTGAATCTAAAACTACTTCCATAAGCTCCAGAATTAAAATTATTTTATCCCTGGATAAAGTGGAAAACTTGGTCAAGCTATCACCGAAATAATCATGTCCTTCACTTCTTGGAATGCATGTAAAAAGATCCCTAACATCAATGGTCAAGAACATACAGTCTTCTTTCCATAAGTTGTCATTGATTTTACTAAGGAATTCCCAGGAATCTTTTATCAAATGTGTGGTCCTACTAATAATATCTTTAGTGTGGTAATCAATATACACACTTGCAATTTAAACACGTAATATATTATTTTTCTTATTAAGAACAGATGTTTAGAATATCTCTTTAAAACTTTATTGGAAAGGTTCATTGGTGAATTGACTGGTAATTATTGTATTAGAAAACTTGTATATAACTAAATTTTTGGCACCAGTGCTTTCATCTGAAGTCTGTGTCTCAGACGAAAGCGCTCATTCATTTGCTTTTTAATTTATTAAAAATCGACTGTTGCACTTTATTTGTGACAATTCTGTGCATAACTTAACAATTACTACTGTTTTATGAAGAGCAGCTAACTAGTCTCAGGGAGTCTGTAATTCCAATGCTAGTCAAGTGGGCCCCTATTATGCATGGAGGTAGCATTGAACTAGCATTATCCAAGATTATGTGCTTCAGTACTACCCCCTTACTTTCACAGCATACTACACTTTAGCGTAATGAAACGTATCCATGAGTGGCAGCCCTCGTCTGCAAGATTACATGCTTGGGATCAGTCATCTTCAGAGAAGTACTGGCATTGTAATGTGCCAGATGTCATTTACTACTACATGATGAAGCAGCGCCTAATAATCACACAAGATTGGGAGGAAATTATTGAAGCTGTAGCCTGGGCCTATACAGAAACAGTGCCTTTTTGGCCTCAAAATATATGAGGACAGAGTTTCCTCATCTCACTACCCTATGAATCAAAATAGTTAGTCAAGCCTTTATGAGTTTTGTTTTCAAGAATTGGAAAGTCTGACCAAATGACTGGATTCCTGGTTATCCTAGCTATATTATGAGTCTCTCATACTAAACTCCCACCTAGGTAGATAAACAGATATGGAACACAAGATGGGGAATTTTCATACAGGCTTTGTCCACAGACAATGTTTTTAATTTGGTAATAGGAACCCATCTGACTCATTTATTTATTTATGTATTCAATTGTTTATTTATTTATTCATTCATTCATTCTAATAGTCTTTAGTAAACACAACAGAGGAGTTTGGTGACAGGATTGCTATGAAGACGGTCATGAGTCTAAATAATCTGTGAAAATTATTATATAGCATGATTACGGCTGTATATTTTCTGAATATGCTTGAAGTGCTGCTTTGTAATATTTGAGCCTAGAATGAGGTATTTGTGTTATTTGTTTGTTTTCCTTTAGTTTATTCTGCCTTTTTTATAATATTGGCTGTTGAAAACTTACTGTCAGAGTCTATAGTGATTATGTTCCACTAATGCCTTTAGCTTGCTTTGTTCTTCTATAATTTTGGCTGTTGAAAACCTACTGTTAGACAGTGTATAGTTATTATTTATGTTGTACTAAAGTGATAAAATCATCTAATCTTATGCAAGGCCAAAAATAAATGAATAGCTATATCAATAAATAAAAGCTCTCTGCTGCCTGCTTTAATTCAGGAGGCATTTGGTCAGGCTGCAGCACACACTCTACAACAATTTGAAAAATGAGTTACTCTAACTTTCCTTATCGTATGCTACAATATTTGGTTAAACTCTTACTGTTCATTTTAGATCTAGGAACCAGAAATATTCCAGACAAGAGGGAAGCAAAATGTAACTAAAGTTCTCAGAGATTCATTGAAACAGCACATGAAAACACTTTATTAAAATAAAAATATTAAAAATAAATCATTAAGTGCTTTCATCACTGAAAATGCAGGACTTCTTCAGAACAATTTAACAACCTCTTAAAGCAAATATATAACAATCATGACAACGACAGCATGACCAAAAAACACCAATTGTAAAACTCTGTTAAGTGTAAATAATTAATGAATGAAAAGGTGAAAAAATCCTGCACTCATCATAAACCCATAAAATACAATAACATTTGAAAAGCAAATATATAACTATATTTCAAAGTTATGTAATACAAACCTAACAAATAAATAGCAATTTGTAGAAATACTTGCTAAAAACATATAAATACCGGGGAATATATCATTCACAATATAAAAACAGTCCGTCTAAAAACCATGCAATAAGTACAGCAACAGTTTCAAAAGATACATATATGAGACCATTAAATCCAGGCCTAGAAAATACAGCCCTACATCTAGAACTAAAATAATATGGGAACATAATTTTAAAACACTATTAATGGATGACATACTATTCAAGCCTGGATAATTACTGACATTGAGTTTTACTTGTCACCAAAGTTTTCTATATGTGATTAATGTATTTATTTATAGCATTTTTGGGGTACATAGCTCCTTGCTTGAGGTGAACAGTAGTCAGTACATTGAAGCTTAAATAATAAAGTTCTGAGTAATTCATTTTTCCTTTGAGAGGTAGCCATCCTGCTCAATAGAGAGAATCACAGTGATATTCTCAGCATCCACAAACCTGCAGACTCTTTCTAAAAAAATGTATAGATCATTTAATTTTTTGAGTAATTCATTGCAGGGTAGAATATGTTTATACTTAATTTCACAAATGAGAACATTTTGGGGGGTAATTACTTGGGCATCTGAGCACTGGTGCTCATACAGCCATGAGCACATCCTCAGATGCTTTTTGGTTTTAGTCTGTTATACAACTGATAAATCTACATTTTTAAGGACAGGATCAGTATATACTTATAAATATTTGAAGAACAAGATGAGATATAGAGCTGTACCTAGTAGAGTTTACATTTTTAGGACCCAGGAATGTGTCTGAGCCTTGCAGGAATGTCAGGTACCATGCATCTTTTAATTGTAAGTTTTGTAGAAGTCAGGTGTTGTTGTGGCAGTTAAATTCTCTAACAGCAGTGAATGCATTATTTCAGCACCATATATTAATGCCAGAGCATTAGGTGTTAACTTATTCAATGTTTAGACAAAAGGAAAAGGCTGAGGTTAATACATAAGAAGGACTAGCAGTTATAGCGGTTTTGTGCCATAAACCATGCTCTTTGAGCTCATGAAGTGAGAAAACATGATGACAACCTATGGGACTACTTCTGCCTGTGCTTATGACTACAATGCAGAAGTAATCTCACAGAGAGAAAATATCCTCTGAGTAATACTATTGCTTTTACTCGTGTAGAAATCGGATAACTGCATGAAGCAGCATGAGGCAAGAAAGGTGTAGATACAGCAGGATCTTTAATACAACACATTAGCTATAGCAGACCACATAAGGCATTGTAGATATGTATAACACTTCCTGAAAGCATATTTTACACTACTGAACTGCAGCAGAAATTCAGTGAAGGATAACAAACAGGAGTAATTCATCTACAGCTTATGGAAACCTCTTAGGTTAGGACTAAAATGCACCCCAATTTCGGAAGTCTTAATTTTAACTTATCATTTTCTTGACTTTCAAAGCTAAATTTTTGCTTTATCATCTTGTGGCTGTGTATTATGAAATATGATCCACTGATTATGCAGTTTTGTCTCTGAAGCTGATAAAGCTAAATACCTGTGAAATAATCCTTCAGGTGTAAACAGCAATGTTTCTGACAAAGGTGAAATATTTAAATGTTAAAAAATATACTTTGTTTGAAACAGGACCATATAGGAGTAGGTAGCCAGACTGTATTCATATTTCCTAAAGTGTATCATGGCTCCATGTTGCAGAGGGATGGTCCATGGATGTAGCCCAAGTGGCCAGGGTTCAGTTAGCACCCCAGAACTAAAGAACTATGCAGGGGGAAGGAGGATAAATGAAAAGGTATGCCCTGCTCTCCTCTCCTGAGGTGGGAAGGGGGGGGGTACATGTACTCAGGGCTCACTGGGTGGTGCAAGCTCCCTGGTGGAGTCCAAACAGATCATCAGTCATGCTATGAGAAGAGAGGCAGAGTCACTTGGAGGGAATTATGCCTTTTTTAAAAGACAGGAGATATCCTCTCTGGATGATTCATTGCACACCTGTCCCTAACACCTAGTCGGGTTTGTGCTAAATAGGGATGTAGAGAGTATACAGAAAAATGTCAACCACCCTTGACTGTTCTCTAGATGATAGCCCTTCTACTTGATTTTCACCTTGATGATGGTGAACAAATAGTTCAATTGTCCAGGAGGAGTGATGGTCATCAGACAGCAGAGGAAGAGTGCCACAAAAAATCCTAAAATGTATCTGATTTGATTTTTAATTTTAAGGATCTAGCTTTGCTTCATCTTTTGTTAACTTTTCCAAAACCTGCAAACATATACATGGAATGGTGCATTTTTTCATCTTGGTGTGACTAAACTCTGTTTGCAAAAGGGGTATAGTATTATAAACACTGAAGGAGTGCTTTCATAGGTAATATTCACATTAGGTACCTGGTAGTCATCAGAATACGTATTTTAAGTTTTGATTAGATTATCACTAAAATATAGTGGCAAACTGAATATAAATTCTGAGCAGTTACACACTCTTCATAATATAACATTTTTAAACCAGTAATTAGCCTAGTAAAACATACTGTTTTTTTTTACTTTACAGCTGCTTTCCTTGGAATATAGGCATAAGGAAGCACTTTACAAAATACTAGCATGAATGATGATAACGTAAAGTAGAAAATTACCTATACTGAGCTAGATGAGATGGCTCTTATGATTGTGTAATATGCCATTTTATGCATAAGTTGAATATTAATATCAACTATAAGATCTTTAATTATATTCAGATTATTTTAATAATCAACATCCAGAATTAGATCATTGTTCATGTCATTGCAATATCTTTTGTACTCTTACTAAAATGCATTATGGTACATTTTCTATGTTACAGTTTGGTAGAGGTGAGGGTTAGTCCATTTACGTGAATCATCTAGTTGTGCGTATAGAGTCATTTAATATGAAGCATTTCAGACTGGGAGGCTACCTTGGTATCATCAAAGGTTTACTATAATGAATGCTCAGATGTATACACAAAGAGGTAAAAAAAAGGCTAAGTAGTACTGGTCTCAGAACAGAAACGTACAGCACACTTCTCTATAACTGGATTTGAACTTAAGAGGAAATTGCTCAGTAAAAGTATAGATAGATCTACTCTTGAAACAGCTGATATTCCATCTAATGATATAAGGGTTTGGCCAAATACTAATTAAGTAATAATACAATTTATCCATGATGGATGCTGTCAAAGGCCTTAAGTAGACAGCAGTGATATGCATATCGACATCTAGTGCATCAATAATACTGCTATCAAACTATAACAAGTTTGATGTACATGATATACCTGTAGTGAGACCTCATTGTTATAAATTAGGCAGCTCAACTGGATGATTACAGTGATGTTGTATGAAAACTGTCTTATAAAGGTAGATGGAACTGAACTGCAAAACACATACAGATGCAAGAAAGTGGTAAAGTTTTATCATACAGCATAGTAACAAAATCTTAAGTAGTATCCACAAATGGAACTTGCTTCCTAGATACCTATACTGTTACTGTTCTAATGGTCACTCTGTGGGACATGTTTTGCAATGACCCCCCCCCCCATAATTATAGTGATTTTGGGTGGAATGAATAAAGACAAGTCTGAGTGCTTTAATAATTGGATTGTACTTCGATTCTAATGATTCTGTAGTTTTTACTCCTTTTGGGTAATACTATTTGCTGTGGTTAACATGTTCTGCTTCTAGACACCCCTTAAGATTTTATAACCATGTTGCTTGACCAAATTTCACACTACCTTGCATCTCTATGTGTTTTGTATTTCTGTTCTATCTCGATTTTGTATTGCATATATATCTACTTTGTTATTGTTAACTTTGGTGTTACGTTATTTGAGCCTATGGGCTGCGACGTAACATTATTATTTGCTATGCAATATTACATTTGCAGCTGTTATTGTTGTTTTTATTTCTAACACCTTGGCTGTGACTTGTTATCCCTCAATACAAAGAAGTTCCTTGCTTAGGGAACACAAACATATTTGACATTTGCAATCTGACTAGTCAGCTAATCCCTTCCTTTATACTAATCTGCTGGCTAAATTTTTTTCACCAGGTTGCATATAATGTACAAGCATTACTCTACATTGTCTGATGGCACAACAGCATGCCATCTGAATGGAGGTCATACTTTTCGCTATACTATTTTCTGTAGGCTTCTTATTGGTCAGTTTATATTTTCTTTTAATGATCTAATGATGATTTGTAGATGAAGATTGTCAGAGTGTCACTAATGTTTTTTTTTTTTTTTTTTGCACATGGTTTTAAATTTTGAATATTTTGTTATTTTTTCAGTTTATAAATATTGTACTTCTGATCTGATGAAGTCCTCGGTTGTGGATTAAAGGTGAAAGATCTTATCAGATAATCAAGATGATGGGAGGAATTCAATACAGCCTACATGGAGTGATTTTCTGTGTAGGCATAGTGGCATGGCCGCAACATGGAAACCAGCAGCTGAGCAATCCAGTAAACAGAGCAGAGGGGCATGCACGAGCTTGCGGACACAGAAGTGTCCGTGGAATGCAAATCACCTCACAAGTGGTGAAATCCATGTGAATGAGGGTGATTTGCAATCCAATAAGCTGCATGGTATCCATGTAGGAGGTGTATTGGTCTCAGAAATGTACATGGAATGTAACCGTGTCGTGTACAGAAATGAAAATTAAACAGGGGTTGTAAAATCCCAAAAAGAAGGTTGTGTATTGCATTGTAGGGATGGGAATGGCCAAAACTATGGCCAGTGAGTACAAAAAGCAATGCACATCAATGTAAAATATTGTTTTTTAATACACATATTATATTTGTGCGGCACACAGCAAAGCACAAACATGCCTTTATGCAAAAAAGGAAATATTAAAATGTTGAAAAACTGAAAATAAGACATTTGCAAAAATAATACATTATAGTGCCCTGCATTCATATTGTACAATGGCAGGTATCAGTGGTTGCTAAGGAGGCAGGCCCTGAAGTAGTGAAGTATCCAGGGAATATGCAAGGATTTGTATGCAAATGAGCTGAGGTTACTGAATAGCAAAATGGGCCACAGTGTCACAGATAAAACCCATGTAGGGACAGAATTGCACTGGTGTTAGTAGATAAGGTAGCTGACATCAAAAGAGGTGTGTCATGCTGTGTTTAAGTGGACTGGAGCTCAGCAGTAATCATTTGTGCTCAGCTATGGCTATGGCACAACTAAGCAGGGGGGTGTGTCCAGTACTGCTAAGCTTTGTGCTTAGCAGTGAAAGAAATTTTAAGAAATAGAAGGAAATAGCCTGGGAAAGCCAATCAAGTATAAATGACTGATAAACCCTGTTACACTGACACTGGGCCATTCAAAACCTTCAATGATAGACCTGACAAGTGGAATGCACCATAGTCAGCCAATCACACAGCCTTGCTTCTGCAACACACCACTATAAATTATGCATACACCCTTCAATCTGATTTTTCCCACATACTCTGCACCATTGGAGTGCACACTTGGGAATTTTAACTGACAAAATAATAGGGACTGCTACTGCCCTGCTTCGTGTGCTAGAGGCTGAGGTCAGAGCTGTTGCTGATGCTGACAATATGCCTAGACTGAGAAAGAGAAGAGTGTTCAGGCCCAGGGTAACCTTCCAGGGGCTACATGAGCTGGAGATAGTAGAGCGCTACAGGACAGACAGGGACATACTACAAGAAGTCACCGAGCTTTGCAGCCCTCAACTCAGACCCAGAGCTACCAGAGAGGAACCCATCCCAGTGGAAACAAAAGTATGTGTAACCCTTAAAATACTAGCTACAGGTACTTTTCAAAGACCTTCTGGGGACATGATGGGGTTCTCACAGGCATCTGCATCCAGGGTACTCCACCAGTTCCTGGATGCCATGCAAACACATGTCAGTGAGCACATATATTTTAACCCCACACCGCTGAGGAGAGGGCCAGAAAAATGTGTCTTTTCCACCATGTAGTACACTACCCTGAGGTACTGGGTGCCATAGACTGCACTGATGTGCACATCAAAGCACCACCTGGTGAGGAGGGTAGAGTCTATATCTACCGCAAGGGGTATCACTCCATCAACTGCCAGGTCATGTGTAATGCCTAGGGCATTATCATGAATGTGTGTGCTGGCAACCCTGGCAGTTATCACAATTCCCACATCTGGCATGCATCACAGCTATACCCGACGTTTGCCGGGGGGAAATCCTAAATGGCCATCTACTGGGAGATGCTGGCTATGCACTGGGAGCGTGGGTGCTGACATCCAAGAGAAATGTACACACACACCTACTGAAGGATGCCATAATGAGGCATACACACAAACAAGAACATCATAGAGTGTGTGCCTGGGCTGCTCAAGTCATGGTTCTGCTGCCTCAGTATATCTGGTGGAGCCCTGCATACTCTCCAGCCACATGTGCACACATGCTCACAGTATGTACCTTGCTACATAATATGATCCTGTGGAAACAGCTGAGGCAGGAACATCTCAGGGAAGGGACACACAGCACCCCACCAGTGCCAACGTCCCCACAGCCACAGGGGGACTCAGAGGAGGAAGCACCTGAGTCTGTCCCTCTAGACAGATATAGGCATGTTCAGTATACCCTGGCCTTGTCATAGAGGAAACGCATAGCACATGCACTGACATCCTAGTGACCTTGGGACTGACACCACACTCCAACTCACATCCATAGTAAAAGGATGCCAGCCACACCACACAACATGTACCTTACCATGTATTGGCTGTGTACTGCATGCATCTGACAGAGTTAGCTCTGAAGCACTGTGATCTCAACTGTGCAGCCACAAGGTAAGTCACTCTTCTTTGCAACAAATGTATGCAGTACTAGACTATGTATGGACCTGCCACATGTATTCTAGGGAATAGAGTGGGCTACTGGAAACCTGCAGACAACTAACAGCTGTGTGGGACAACAGGAGCTCTCTGCCCAGTACTGGCCACCCCATAATATGCAGTAGGCCCAAGGCAGCAAAACCCACTGCACTATGCAAGGGAAATTACAAACAGTGGGGTCATAGGACAGATGCATGACTGTCAATGCTAGAGTCCCCTACCCCTAACACACCCATGTTCCCATGCAATTGCAGTGCATTATGTTTTCAGGGTAATAGCAGAAGACCACATAATCCCAGAGCTGTCCCAATTAACCTGTTGACATGTTCTATTTCCACAATATGCAGGGATCAATGTGCTATGTATGTCTGTGGTTGATAGGGTCAGGATTTAAACTCCACTGTCTGGTCGCTGCTGTAGCTTAGTGGGCTAAGTACATTGCCATGTTCAATGGTGTTAATGGTTTCAGAATGGCTGCGCCTACATTTTGCATGTGAGCTACACCTATGGTAGGAGTTCTACAGACTGTTCATATTTCACTGTGTATTACTACAAGAAAGCTGGACAAAGCCAGAGACAATGGAGGGGCAGGAGGCCACTGATGTACCAGGAAATCACAGTGCTATGTAAAAGTACCAGACATATGATGAAAAACCCTGTTCAGTCTAATACAGTCTGTACACACCCTAGGTTTGAGTCAGATATTATGGCCAGCACACAGCTGGGAAATCCCTTGGTCATTATATCAGGGAGGAGCTGGACTGTATAATCAGGTGCAGCAGCCAATTGGCTGTAACGCACAAAATCCCGGACTGGAGTACAGGTAGGTCTGGACTAGAGTTCTCTTGTAAGTACTGACGGTCACACTGGGCATGCTATTACACTTAGTTAATTTCAGCACATATCTGAAGCCTCATCTGCCTATAGAGCTAAGATGTCAATATATCTCTGTGCATACAGACAGCTATGTATACCTAACTGTCTCTCCCTATCCCCATCAGAAATTATTACCCTTATATATCAGTATGTGGCACACATAAGAAATATATATGTATCTGTAGAGATTTATATACATACATATATATAAGTAATATATATATATATATATATATATATATATATATATATATATATAGAGAGAGAGAGAGAGGGGGGAGAGAAAAAGACACACAGAAAGTTATAGAGTGATGTAGTGCTGCAGACACATGCATAACAATTGTTACCAGTCCCACGTGCAACTAGTATGGTGAGCTGTAATGTGTATTAATAGGTAGGTAGGGATTCTAATCTCACATCAACCACCTTGTGTGTGTGTGTAGATATTCCCACACACAACAGCATACACATGCCCAACAGGCCTATGTCTGTGCAATGGTGCATCATTTTATGGCCCTGTGACTAGTGTCCTCCACAACAGTGGCCTCCCTGTCAACAGCTACTGATGACACTCTTCAAACACATAAGGTCTGTGGTGCATGCAATATGTACATAGCACTATACTCTATACAACTAGATAGGTAGAGGGTTATAGTCCCAACAAAGGCAACTCATAGGTTAATAGGTTCATAGGTTGGTACTAGGCTATCGGCTCTAGGGCCCATACAAGCTTAGCCTAACAATTCCCTGGATATTTCTTCCCACAATATTTACTTCCCTGGACCCCTGTCTAGCAGGGTGACTGACGTGATCCCAGGGGTGAATTTCCTTTCTCCCATCCAATCGTCAAGGTTCCTTTTGAAGAGGGCCAAGAAGGCGCTCTACTTGACATGTATGGGCAGTCAATTCCAGAGTATGGGGAGTCTCTGGGTCAGGAACTTATCCCTCCAGCATGTTTTGTTCATTGTAATGACAAGGTTTAGATCCCTGGAGCATGTGGCTCTGAGGGATTAGGATTTCTTTAAGTGTAGCATGTCCAACAGCTCTGGGTTTGACATGGCCTTGTATGTTAAGCAGAGATTGCCTCTGAGTAGACGATATGTCACAGAGTATAGCTGGAGTTTTTTTAGATGGTCAGCATAGGGCATCTGCTTTAGGCCTGTGATTCTTTTAGTGAGGTATTTCTGCGGCCTTTCCAGCTGTTGCAGATGTCTTGTAAGTTACATACCAAAAAGGGAATTATACTCTATAATGGGTTTAATGAGGGATGAGTACAGTGAGACAATGACCTCCTTTTCTCTGGATGAAAATCCCTTAGTGATGAAGTGTTCCACATAGATGGATTTCCTGACTGTTGTGGCAATGTGATTATTAAAGGTGAGACCACTGTCCACCTGTGTCCCCAAGTCTCTCATCACACTTTCAGTGTTTAGTGTGCTGCCACCTATGTGGTAATTCATGGGTACATGTTTTTTCGCAAAGGGGATAACTATACATTTCTTGGCATTAAGCTTGAGCCCATGGCTCTGGCACCAAGCATCGGTTTGTGTAAGGCCCTTTTGTAGAATATCCACATCATTTGGGGATTCAATAATGGCTCCCAGCTTGCAGTCATCAGCAAAATTTGTTAGCCAGAGTCCCTTCATGTTGGCCTGTACTTCAGAGAAGTAGATGCCAAACAAGAGCGGTCCCAGGATTGAACCCTGAGGTACTCCACTTGTCACTTGTCTGGAGCTGGATTTGGAGTCAGCTACTTTTACAGTCTGGGTTCTGTCAGTAAGCCAGTTGGCAACCCATCGAGTGACATAGGGATTTATGCCCAACTTAGTAAGTTTATCTATGATTCCAGAGTGGGGGATAGTGTCGAAGGCCTTGGCGAGGTCCAGATAGACTGTGTGGAACACCTTACCCTTGTCCACAGCTCTGGAGACTGATTCGAAGAAGTCAATCAGGTTCAGGAGACAAGATCGGCCCTTCACGAACCCAAACTGGGTGGGGCCAGGGTTTGAAGGTTGCCAATGTCTTTGTTTATAAGTTCCATGATAATGTGTTTCATACCCTTGCAGATCAGGCTTGTCAGACTGATGGGATGGTAGTTCCCGGGATCCAAGGTGGATCCCCCCCTTGTGGAGTGAGATAACTGTAGCTGTGCGCCACTCAGTGGGCACGAAACCTGAGGTGAGGCTATGATTAAACATGACACTTAGGTGAGGTGCCAGTTCATTTTGTAGTTCATGTAGTACACAGCCCAGGATGTCATCTGGTCCCATGGATGCTGTATTCTTAGCTTTGGAGAGTGTGGTTTCTACCTGTGTGGCTGTGATTACCGGAATTCGGCAATCTTTTGGTATTGAAATGGGCCCTTTAGGGGGTGAGAGGGGGATGAAGTTGGCACTGAATTGATCTGCCAGGATATTGGCAATATCCTTGGGATCAGTATATTTAAAGCCATTCTATTGTAGGTCAGAGGAGATCTGAGCATTGCCATTTAGATTCTTGACATAACTATACAATGCCTTGTGGTTGCCTTTGGAATCTTTGGCAATGTTATTTTCGTAACTAGCTTTGGAGGATTTTATGAGTGATCTCAGCTTCTTACTGAGGCTTGTAAGGGAGTTTTTTGCATCATGGGATTGCCCTGTTTTTTGCAACAGTTTCTCTTCTGTTGTATAGTTTGTTTATGGCAGGGGACCACCAGATTAGCTTCCTTTTTTGGAGGAGAGCATCTTGGTTCTATTTGAGATGGCACGATTCATGCATGAGTGGATGTGCCCATACAGTGCCTTATTGTAGGATTCAGCAGTCGGACTTTCAGCTCCTGTCTGCGTGGGTGTCATGAGGTTTGTCACTTCTGACTTGAGTAGCATGAAGTTGGCTTTGGAAAAGTTTTTTTAAGGAGGTTTCCTTACTGGGGGTGGGGGTGGGATGTAGATGTCAAGGATGAATAGCTTATGGTCAGACCTTTCCAATGAGGGGGTCACCACTGGTGTGGAGCATCTATCTCCCATGTTGGTAATGACCAGGTCTAGGATATTGAAGTCCCTGGTGGGACTATGGATTAGTTGATCCAAGGCTTTGGAATTTATGAATTCCAAGAACCATTGGGAAAACGTGTTGGTACCTGAGTAGTTTTCCCAGTTAATGGCAGGGTAGTTGAAATCACCCAGTATTAGGGTGTTTGGTTGTATCTTAATATTTTCCAGTATGTTTAGAAAGGTGTAGTGAGAATCTTGGGGCATGGTGGGGGATCTGTAGCAAGCTACAATTTGGATTGCAGTCTTACCTAGTGTTAGTTGCACCTGGAAAATTTCAGATGCATTGTGTTGGGCAACTAGCCTGGAGGTGTGAATATCCTTGGTGAATATGGACACTCCTCCATATTTAGTGTTTTGGTCTTGGTTTGGTGGCCGAAAAGTGTGGTAACAGTTGTAGCCTGGTATTGCAGGGGAGATCTCTGGAGACTTGAGCCAGGTCTCAGTTACTGCACAGATATCGATGTTCTCCATTTTTAGGAGTGCCTTGAGAGAGTGCATTTTGAGGTTTAGACTTCTAGCACTGAGTACCATTACCTTCAGATTTTGCATGCTTGTATCTGTCATGGTGGTGGTTTTGTCCATTGAACCCTGCCTAAAAAGGCACTATAGGGGTGGCAAGAGCTTTAGCCAGTAACCTGAATCCCAGGGGTGACAGGTGCAGACCATCTCTGGCAAAGTATCATGATTTGTCGATCATGTCATCCCAGGCAGACAGATACTGGATCCCCTTTGAATGACACCAGAAGCTTAGCCAATTATTGAAGTCAATCATTTTGTCCTTATACTGCAGTATCATTCTGGGTGAAGGCAGGATGCTACTCAGGGATAGGGTCATACCTGCCTGGGCTGCATGATCTGAGAGCTCTTCAATGTCTCTTTTCATGTAGTCCCAGGAGGTACGTCTCAAGTCATTCACTCCACCATGGACAATGACATAGTCATATTTGTACTTGTGGAGTGACTTAAGTGCATGAGTTATGTGGCAGATCCTGGCACCCGACAGGCAGGTGACTGTAATTTTCTCCATGCTCAGCCTGGTGAGTGGGACATCAGTGTGCCTGACTATAGAGTCACTTATGACTAAATTCTTGGGTACGTTGTCTCGCCTTAAGGGCTGTTGTTGGGTGGCACACTGATGTTGTGAGCTGTGTGTCACTTTGGTTGTGACTTGAGTTTGGGTTTCAGCTTCGGAGGTCCTTGTTGCTTGGGCAGGTTAATGTTAAGGGCCTCCACATATGTGGGTTTTATTGTTGCTATGTGTGGGTGTTGATGGTGTGGGTTTTGAAGGGCTATGTGTTTCTTAAGGTGTAGTGCAGGTGTTAATCTTCTCCTCTTGACTGTCTAGCACAATCTTGGCTGGAAAGAGCTTTGCTTCCAGTTTGGCTATGTAAGTGCATCCCTCGCAGGTTGTAGTGCTGGGTGGTAGGAGGAGAGGGTTGTCTGTGTACATGAGGCAGATGCTGCATTGCCCCAGTATGCCCAGATTCACCAGGTGGACAGGAGAAATCAGCAAAAGCTGACCCTTGGACATGCCTGTTTAGGTGCCTTTTTTGTACAAGAGCTGTTTTCAGTTACCTTTGCATGGTACTTTGCAATTATAGGCTGTTTAGAGCCTACAATTAATTTATCCTTATTAAGAAGGAGACTTGAGTGCTTGTATCAGTTTAAGGCTTCCTAGTGCTTTCCAGCAGGTTCTAGAGCAAGTGCTAGTCACAGGGGTTGAGATTTTAGTGCTACTTCTGAGAAACCAGCTAGTTCTAAGGGAAACTTTGAAGAGCAGACGTTTTGGCACCTGGAATAGTTTAACCTTAGCCCCTTGGTGCTGAATGATGCAGAAAATGCGCAAACACACACGTTTGTAAGCCAGAAAGTTAAAAGGGATAGAAATCAGCCCAAAATGGCTAATCAAATTATAATTTCAGAGCTGGAAACCACTCATCTAGTGATAGATAGGCAGTACAATGCTCACCACTCCTACTGGTAAGCAGTTGGACGTCCCTCTACCACAGCAAGGTCTGGATAGCTCTGAACACAGAAAATAAAGTCCTGAAACCAGCAAAGCCAGGGATCTGGACTATACTAGCTAGGAAATGCAGAAAATGAGTAAACAAGATCATCTTTTTTGTTTTGTTTTTTTTTTGTTTTGATTAAAACAGGCTAAACAATGCAATAATACAGTAAATAAACAAAGAAAAGGCTAACACACTTAAGTGTGTAGTCCTAAACAGTAAATGCAATTAAAACTGTACAAAATTAGCAATTTAAAACTTTTTAAATGAAGCAAGGCAAGTAGTGCACAACTGAAAAAACAATTTAAGAGGCAGTAATACAGTAAAATCAGTAGCTAGTCTACATATACAGAAAAGCCTATATATACAGAAAATCAGCTAAAAGAACACCAAAACAATTCATATGCAGTGCAACCTAGAGCACTTGAGTTGTAGCAATATTAAGGCAAATACAGTTTTAATAAATGTACTAATATATACTCTATATTTCCAAAATGTTTGAGAAGCACAGTCAGAACACAAGGAGATTCAGGCACTTTTTTTTAAGAAAAGGAGAAAGGAGGAACAGAAGGAAAGAAAAAGAAAGGGAGAAAGGAGGAACAGAAGGACAGAAACTAAGTGGGTTGGTCTTCTCAGATGTTCTCTCTGTATTTGGTAGAATTAGCTAATGACACTAGACTAAGAGGAGTGTCCAAGATCAAATTTAGAGTAGGGGTGGGCAACTGCAAGGTCAGCAGGTATAAAGACAAGATGCCAGCAATTTAGGCAGAAAACACTACAGAAATGTTTATCACAGCAGAAAACTACTGTGTGTGTGTGTGTGTGTGTGTGTGTGTGTGTGTGTGTGTGTGTGTGTGTGTGTGTGTGTGTGTGTGTGCGCGTGTGTGCGCGTGTGTGTGTGTGTGCGTGTGTGCGTGTGTGTGTGTGTGTGTAAGTATATCCCCTTGCAGCAGTGTGTCTGTCTTGCCTATATGTGTGCAATACTAAAACATTTTAAGGCCTATGCCTACTTGTTAACCCCCACATTGGCTTAATTTACAGGGCCTGCTGATGTCATCCACCTTAGAAGCACATTGAGACAGTCTCCAAACACATAAGCTTAGCGGTGCATGTGATAAGTTTGTAGCACTATAGCATATACATCTAGATAAGAAGGGGTTCTAATCCCAACAATGGCATCTCTGTGAGTGCATGTGTGTGTAAGTATACCCCCTTGCAGCAGTGTGCCTGTCTTGCCTATGTGTGTGCAATGTTAGTACATTTTAAAGCCTGTGCCTACCTCTTAACCCCCACTTTGGCGTACTTTACAGGGCCTGCTGATGTCATCCACCTTAGAAGCACAGTGAGACACTCTTTTGACATGATAGCTCCATGGTGCATGTGATAAGTGCATAGTACTATAGTGTATATAACTATATAGGTCTCAAAACTGGCAACTCTGTGTGTGTGTGTGTGTGTGTGTGTGTGTGTGTGTGTGTGTGTGTGTGTGTGTGTGTGTGTGTGTGTGTGTGTGTGTGTGTGTGTGTGTGTGTGTGTGTGTGTGTGTGTGTGTGTGTGTGTGTGTAAGCATATTCCTTTACAGCAGTGTGGCTGTCTTGTGTGTGTGATGGCTATACAATTTTAAGGGCCTGTTAACCTCCCATTGGCAACTTTTTCAGGGCCTACTGATGTCATCCACCTTAGAACCACAGTTAGACACTCTCTAAACCTGTTAGCTCTGTGGCACATGCAATAAGTGCGTAGTACTATAGTGTATACAACTAGAAGGGAAGGGTTCTACTCTCAAAATTGTCAACTCTGTCAGTGTATGCGTTTGTGTAAGCATATCCCTTTGCACCAGTGTGGCTGTCTTGCCTGTGTGTGTGATGTTTATACAATTTTAAGGGCCTGTTAACCCCCCCCCCAATTGGGAACCTTTTCAGGGCCTACTCATGTCATCCACATTAAAAGCACAGTTAGACACTCTCCAAACACACTAATTCCATGGTGCATGTGATAAGTGTTTTGTACTATAGTGTATATAACTAGATAGACAGGAGTTCTAGTCTCAAAACCAGCAACTCTGTCAGTGTATGTGTATGTATATAAGCATATCCTCTCACAGAAGTGTGGCTGTCTTATTTGTGTGTGTGCAATGGTTATACAATTTGAAGGGCCTGTGCAAACCTGTTAACCCTCCCCCACTGGCAACCTTTACAGTGCCTGCAGATGTCATCCACCTGAACAGTAGTGACTGACACTCCAAAAACACATAAGCTCTACGGCACATGCAATACTTATATAGCTAACTAGACAGGAAGGGGTTCTACTCTCAACAAGGGCAGTTCATGAGTGTGTGTGTGTGTGTGTGTGTGTGTGTGTGTGTGTGTGTGTGTGTGTGTGTGTGTGTGTGTGTGTGTGTGTGTGTGTGTGTGTGTGTGTGTGCATCCCCTTGCAGCAGTGTTACTGTGTTAGGGTTACTACCTGTCCCACTGTGCAGTTGCAGTCTATGTTTGGTCAGGTGTGTCCTGTGGAAACAACTAAAACAATACAAATGCTCCAAGAGTGTATGATAACAAACATTTCCTACATTATTCTAATAGTTGCATAAAACAGCAATTTTACATCACAAACACCCAAATGTTATGAGAAATAGCATAATTTAGGCAAATGCTACAAAAATAAGCTGTTATATTGTCAAAGAAATGAGGTACTGTCTGTTGCACTCACCATGGGTATGGTTTGTCCTGCCAGCTCTCACGTTACTAACAAAAGTGTCACACATTGGTCATTTGATAAGGTGACAACCCTACTCTAACTTGCCTATGTGTGTGCAATATGTATATATTTTGAGGCCCTGTGAGTAGCTGCTGCCCCTAAATTACCCACATGTATATAGGAATGAATGCTACCAACCACCACCTACATTTGTAGGTACTGACTGAGTTTGTGGATGACTGTATGTTGGGTGCTGTCTGTCATGGACTCCCCAAATGATGTTAACATACTGCAAGAGGGTCTTTCATCAACTATGGACTGGTGCCAAGATCCTGGCCTCAAGCTACATGCAAAAACTGTATCATACCATTCGGCAAAGACACATCAATGGCAACCCGCTAAACACACAACCTGTGTTGAGACACCTGGATACTCAGGTTGATAACAATTTTGCATTCAACCATCATGTTGCAGCAGTGGTCAGAAAGGCCTTGTACGTGGTTCATCCCATAGGTAAAGGGATTGTATCCAGACAAAAAGGTGGTCATTACCTTTCAATAGTCCTCACTCCGTGCACTGATATTTTACTACAACTCCCTGTTTGGTATGTACCTATCCAGACATCTGCATCAACTGGAAAGGCCACGGTAATACCTCACAAAGGTAACACATGGCCTCCAACACCTGTCCCATGCAGACGGGTTCAAATCACTATTGCTCCACTCTGTATTGGACAGGTTGCTCAGAGGTGTACTGTCTCACACCTAAAAGGCAATGTTGGATCCTGCCCTTCTACAGCTGCCCCATATCTGTAAGTCTAACTCTTTGTGCATTACCTGCAAGACAGGCCTGAATCTAGTATGCAACATCAGCACAACCTGCTGGAGAGACAGGTTTGCTTCCCAGAGGCTGCCCTGTCTCAGGAATGCACTTCCCATACACATCAAACAGAGTACCACGCTGACCATCTTCAAGCGCAACTGTGATGAGTGGATGGGAAACCAGAATTCTGTCTCAGGGCTCCCACCTGTGTCTCTCATTGACAGGAGCAACAGGTGCTGACTGATGTTTCTTTCTGGGGATAAAATAATGGCTAGCCTTGTAAGGGCCCCAGGGCCCTTACTCTAGTAACCTCCTGTGATCCTATGAACCTATGATTGTACTGAACTCCCAGGTGACTTGTATCAAGAGTAGCATGCTGTGTCATGGGGCATGCATGCAAGATTACGCTGTCTGCCCCTATTGTCCCTGACACACTGTTCTACACATATGCACCTAGGCAACCATGCACATATACAGCTCTACCTTGGGGAAGTCACATTTCTGCGTTGCCACCATGCCATCCTGAGCCATTGTATTGGCACTAGCTCTCCATGGCATAGACACACAGACCCCTGGAGCAGAAATGGAAAAACGTGTGGGAGACAACAGTCAGTCAGCAAAACTACCACCAATGCAGCATCATGGAACAAAGGTTCATACCCTTTGATGTATACTCATGACACATTCCAGCAGACAGCACTTTACAGGGCATAACACTACTGCACTACAAGCTGTCATTAAATGTACTATAGTCACCCTGTGCATCAGACACATATTTGCATGTCCCTGCAGTGATGGTATGGATGACAGGGATGTCGCACAGGTATCATCACATGCACAGGGTTAGGTGTGGGGTTGCCAAAGGCCTAGGCTGTGCCACACAGTTGACATCATGTATGTGTGTCTGGAGGGATGCTGGTCAGGTGGGCCATGGAGAGGGAGCTGTGTGTCTGTTGGTGACCTGCATGTGACAGTAATGTGTGAGTGTGTGCGCATACATGGCCAAGCCATGTGCTAGCCCTACATGAGGATATGTTGGACAGCTGTGAACTGTACATGGCAGAATGTACAGTTCACCATCTCTGGCCACGAACACGGGATTTGGGTCTGCCCAGAGTGGCACTAGCACCACCATGCCTAGGTTCAGATGTGATACTACTTGCTGATGGTGTCTGCTGGGCCCGTCTCCCTCAAGAGACAGCCCAGGACCACATGCCCCTGGCCTGCCATTTTGTGGTGTAGACAGCACTGTCCCTTCTGTAGTGCTGGTGGTACTGCCACTACGGGAGCATGACTGTGCATGGTGACATGGACTCTCACTGATGGTGGTGCTGACCTACGTCTACATGTCCGATGCCCTATTCCCACCACATTTTCCAGCACAGACAATGCACAGTTAAGGACTGATAATGTCTCACCCCACCATCTGTCCACTGCATTGGCAAAATTATGCATGGCATCATCAATGTTGTGAATGCAGTCATGGATGCCAGATAGTGATGTATCCATGATCTTGAGTATCTGTCTGGTGTTGCATTCAGAATGCGCCTGTGCCTCCATGACGGACTGAAACATGCAACAAGTGACTCGTGATTTGACACTTGTGACAGGTGGTGGATGGACAGCAGTCCCCCTTTGAGCACCCCTGTCACTCTGCCTGTATGGGATCTTGACAGCTCTCTGGCTATGCTAGTGTCTACAGCCAAAGATGCCATAGACACCACACTCTCCTGTTCAATGCCACCACCCTCTGACTGCCCAATATCTGTGTGTGCAGGGACTGGGCATGTGTGGGCATAAACTGACTGTGTGCAGGGACATTGGGGAGGAAGTGGAATGTCAACCCATGGGACAGATTCACCCCCAAGCAACCCCAACTGTGCCTCACTATGGCCACCATCATCATCAGAGTCAGATGAGTCACTGACATAAGGTTGTGAGGGGGACAGACTATAACCCCCACAGTCACCTGTGAGGAGGAAGACAACATGACTACATTACTACATGCACTATTATGTTTGCTGCACCACACACACATACACACATACACACAGAGACACACACAAAACGCACACACATATACAGGTAAGGTGTCACAACTGCATTATACATACCCCACCTTATTACTGATCTCATGCACAACACACAAGCAGACCACAACAGACACAAATAAAACAGGCCCTTAACAACATGCAGTGCAGCTACAGCAGGTTAATGTTGCTAGTACTATACACCTGTGAGATAAGTGACATGTTAGTGTATGTGATGGACCTTCACCTAAAGAACAGTGCACCTGTCTCGACCATACTATTTCCCCCTGTATAGTAGACTACATACACCTTCACAAAAATACGTGCAAATATGTTATAGCTCCTGCAAATATGCTGCTGTGATTACCAATTCAATGCACCGGAGTAAACCCCTGCACAACTGCACATACAAGTATAGTACTATGACTAAGCTTAATAGTTGTGTCCATGGTTAAGCTTAATAGTTGTGTCCATGGCAATCTGGCAGGCCATAACAATCCTAGGGTATGGATGACCCATAACAAAACAGTTTCACATTCACTGGCTACAGGATGTTGGACTCCAGCCACACCAGATGTACCTATATAATTGTGGAGGAGAGGTATTGTCAGCAAACACAAAGTGGCATTGGTAAAGGATAATATGTGTGTATATCAACATGTACAGTACAAACTTTGATACTGCCCACATTGCTGACATTCTGAGTATGTGTGCACACACACATGTTACAATTCCCCCCCCCCCAAATGCACATTGATCTGACATCTGTGTACAGGTATGCAGAGGCTGCCACTGTGACTGCTACAGTATTAAATTGATGCCCACAGGAGGCTTACCTGGACACTCCTTTGCTGTGGAAGCTGTGCCACCCACCTCCATGACGTATGAGTTGATGGATGCTTGTGAGCTGGTGGCTGAACCCGGATTTGTCAGGAACTCCTCTGTGGCTGAGAGTGGTTGTTTTGTTGTAGGCCCTTCACCAGTGTGAGCAAGGTCACTGTCCACAGCTGCAGCCCTTTACCGTGTACCATTTATTATGTTGGTGGCCCAGTGTTGGACCTGCTCATAGCTTCTTTCCTGTAGCCTGATGTGATTTACTGATGCAACAAGGTCTGCCTACAATGTAGCACATTTTTTCTGATTATGGTGACTCCTCAATAGCAGGATGGCATGATGCAGTCTGAGGCCATCAACTATAACGTCATTCTTGGCTGCAGAAAAAGGTGGGTTCCTCCATCTGTACATCACTCCTGAAAGACAAGAAGAGGGGAACACATCACAGGACCACATACATTTCTCTCCATTATGTACGCACCCTGCACATCCACATTTGCCAGTACTATCCTCCACTAACTCCCACATCATACCCCACCATCTTTCACCACAGTTTGCATGTGGCTATCAGTAAAATAGTGGCAATACATAATGCATTTCCCTCCTCATCCTGTTGTTTCCTGCTACCTGCTGCATGTTCTCTAAGGTGTTCAAATGTATCTTTTCTGTCGCACCTATTACTGCTTGTTTACAGCCTGTCTACATTGTATGCGGTAGTGTATGCCTCCTACATTTGTTTTAAGCACCTAGGCTGTAGGCCCACCCCTTTAGTCTCCCTGGCCTTCCTCCCTCAGATTCTGATAAATATGGCTGGACAATGTCCTACAGTTTTCCCTGCCAGTCTGGTTGATATGGGCATCCTGACATAGTGTAGCAACTGCCTCATGTACACGGACAACCATCTACAAACACCACCAAGGAACACAATTTGTGAGAGATGCAATGACATCAGGAACCTACAGTCCATGCACTCACCCTCTCAAGCCCGCATATCTGGCACCGAAAAGGTTGTCAACATAATCAGTACACCTCACACACCACCCACACCTACACAACACACACCCACATATGCGGAGGTCATCAACATAATCAGCCCCAAACAAAGGAGACCTCTAAGGCAAAAACACACACACAAAATCCACAGCCCTACACAACATATACCACACATAGCAGCACAACTGTGTCCCACAGCCACTAAAGTATCACCATAAATCAAACATATTAGTCATAGGATACACCACTGTGAGACACACAGATTTGCATCTCACCAGGCTGTATATGGAGAAGGTCATGGTTACTTGTCTGTCAGGTGCCAGAATCAGCTGTATCACATATGCAGTGCTGACTCTCAACAGCAGGTACTGTTATGAGTCTGTCATAGTCCATGTTGGCGTGCCTAATCTGAGACGTACCTCCCTGGACTACATGATGTAAGACATGATTGACCCCACTGATTATGTGTTCCAGGCAGGTATGTCCCTAGCCTTAAGCAGCATTCTGCCGTCACCCAGAATGATGCCACAATACACTCAGGAAATGATTGACCTTAACAATTGGCTTTGTTTCTGGTGCCATTCCAGGTGGATCCAATACCTGACCTGGGATGATATCATCAACAGACCATGATGCTTTGCCAGAGATGGCCTCCATCTGTATCATCTGGCCTTCAGGCTACTGGCCATGGTTCTTGCTACCTACATAGTGCCTTTATTAAGAAAGGTGGTGACGTTAACACTACTAACATGAAACTTTCAACATATCACAAATTGAAGACCATTCTGCTAAAAGCTAGGAGTCTAAACATGAATCTGCACACATTGCAGTCAGTCTTAACCCCAGAAAATGCTGATTTCTGTGCAGTCACAGACACATGGTTCAAAGCTGCAGAGAGCACCCCAGCCTTACGTGGTCACCCATCCTGTCATACAGTCAGACCGCAAGGTGTGGGCAGTAAGGCCAAGGGATGTGGGGTTTCACTATATATGAAAGACATACACACCTCCTGGCTGGTCAAATAGTAAACTGTACAGGAGACATTCCAGGTGCAGTTAACTAATGCTAAGAACCCTATTCAAATCATAGCTAGCTACCAGCCCCCACATGTGACCAGGAAGCCCATTCTGCCTATATGAACCTGTTCAACTCTATCAGGATTCAACTCTGTACACTGATCCTGAGTGACTTTAAGTGCCCAAACATAGATTGAAAGAACTACTCATGCCAGCACACAAATGTCCAGAGATTCATGGAATTCAGAAATGCAAACACCTTGGAATAGCTAGTTGCTACCCACACATGAGGTAAAGCTGTCTTGGAGTTGATATTAAACAACATGGGTAACCATTGCAGCATCCCTGCAGTATCATCCTCCATGGTAAAACCAACCATAAAGTGGTCATGTTTGCAGTCACCATCTCCCACAATACGCATCTAGCTAGGGTCAGACATACAAACATCTCCAAAGTTGATTACAGCCTCCTGAGGGATGGTATAAATAGCTTCACAGCCCTCTTCCCCTCTGTAGGAACTGGCATCAATATCCACAAATACAACAAAGTACTATGCATGCATTTGTATAGATGCATGGAGTCAGATATACCTGACAGGACTACATCATCCTCTGCAAGGTTAAGTAAATCTGTCTTGTGGACATCTGCAATCAATAGACTCTATAACAGGAGTGAAATATTGCTGTCCAAGACCAAGAAGGAGCAGGTGCCCAATCTGAAGCAATGTCTCCTTAGCCTGAACAAGTAAATAAGAACACTACTGAAATCCTTCAAAGCAAATTCCAAGGCCACATTAGCAACATCCACTACAGACAGTCATATCCCCTTCTTCACATATGTCTGCAGTCTCAAAGGAAGCACCCAGACCTGCTCAGAAGTGGTGGTGAAGGACACCAGATATACAAGTGTTATAGATATACCAAACTTGCTGCCTGACAGAGTCACTGAAAGCTTCACACCCTGTCCTCCCCCATCAGTACATCTGGAAGTCCACAGTACCTGCCCCCTTCCCCTTGTATCTAGGGAACAGGTCATCACTGCCATTTCAAAGTCATGGAATACAGCATCCATGGGACACGATCACATTGCAGGATTCATCCTACATGACATCAAGCATGAACCTGCAGCACCATTAGGCACTGTATTCAACCAAACCCTGAATATTACCTTAGTCCCAGCTGAGTGGAGGACAACCACTTTCATCCCTTTTCACCAAGGTGGAGCATCCACCGATCTGGCACATTATAGACCCATCAGCTGAACTAGCCTGATCTGCAAGGCCATGGAACAGATTATCTTGAACCTCATTAGCAAGGACATTGGTGACCTCCCCAGACTTGATCATACACAGTTTGGCTTTGTCATGGGGGATTATGTCTGTTGCATTTGGTTGATTTCTTTGACACAGTAACCAAAGCCATGGATGAGGGGGTGACAGTGCACACTGCCTACCTTGACCTGCCCAAAGACTATCACAGTATTCCCCACTTGGCCATAATATATATACACTCTCACCTAGGCATCAATCTATATGTTACCAGATGGGTAGCACACTGGCGCACTGACAGCACCTGCCTACTCAATATAGGGAAGCCACCTCAAGTGGTAGACCCACAACTATTGGCATGACCCAGTGTTCTATCTTGGGGCCTCTGTTATGTGTGATTTACTCTTCTGAGGTGAAGGGCACAACCAGTGGGCTATGGCTGAGCACATTTGCAGAAGACTGGATGCTGAGTGCTGTCACCAAATCCCCTAGTGATGTGGACATCTGCCAAGAGGGTCTCATGCAGACACATGAGTGGTACCAGACACATGGCCTCAGGCTGCATACCACAAAATGCAGCATCATCCCTTTTGGGGAGAGTGACGTCCTCAAAAATTATCACTTTACTAACAACGTCCTAAGCACGCAATCAGTTGTGAGGGATTTGGGCACACAGGTTGATGGCACCATGCTATTTGACTAACCTATTGCTTCCTTTGTAAGAAAAGACTTCTACATGGCCCACCTCATACATAAGAGTATCTCATCCAGGGACATGGGGGTCATAACAGCCCTGTATTCCTCCCTAATAAGTACGATTATTGAGTATAATGCCCCTTTCATCATGTACCTCACAAAGCCCATACAGCAGCTGGGGAGACCACAGAGGTTCCTCAACAGGGAATACCAGGGGCTCAAACATCTACCATGCACAGATAGGCTAAAATCCCTATCCCTCTACCCAGTTTCATACAGACTCCTCAGACGTGACCTCTGTGTGGCATACAAGGCAATCATGGACTCCATCTTGATGGGACTGATGCACATCTGCAAGTCAAGCTCCACTTAAGTAACCCACACACGTGCCCAAAACCTGGTCTGTGACATCAACAGGAGTCATTGGCAGGTCAGATGTGTGTCCTACACACTCACCCATCTGTGGAATGGGCACCCTCTCCACATCAGGCAGAGTACCTCTTTACCCCTTTTTAAGTGGCACCTGGATAACTGGATGGTAAACAGGACATACATCCTTGGGATGCCAGCTGTGTCCCTGTTGAACTGGGCATCAGTTACTGACTTGCATAAACATGGGCTAAACTCTGGGTTACGCTTATGAGGGCCTCAGGGCCAATAGTCTAGTAACCCTCTATGATCCTAGCTATGCCGGTTATGAATCTGTGTACTGAGACGGACTGTGTTGTTATGTCTCCACACCCATCACTGCCATCTACTGTGGTGTGTCCCCTATGGACAACATCCCAGTACCATGTCATACAGCCACCATCCAACAAATAGATAAGTGGTACTACAAGTGTATGGGGACAATCCAGCAACATGTGTGTGACCGAATGACAGACAGCACTGCAAACATGCTGTAGGGTATCCTCTCTGGAGGTGTCCAGCATCCACAGTATACAGATGTTTGCAGAATGTGTACATGTGCCTGATATATGTGGACCCTCTTCTAGACAAATTTGGATATCTAGCAAACAGTTGGGCAATATGTAATGGTTGTTCCCAGACTGTGTGGAATCTGGCTGTCACACACCAGACCCCTCAGAAAACAGTTATGGTACATTAATATCTGTTACTGTATTCATTCCTTTACGTAGTATGCTTGATATGTACACTCTGTCGCTGAGGCCAGGCCTGTGTCCCCTCACTACTACTGAATATAACCTGCTGTCCTGATGTAGGGGTTCAACAGATATGCTAGGCATAGCTCTCAAACAATGAGATACGGGTGGGAAGTACATAGTGACCTAGCCATAGTACATCAGAAACACTCAGGGACACCTAGACAATTTTTGAAGTATGCCTGTGTGACATTCACAGACTGAGTGGAACTGACTGACAGTACATCATGTGATATACCAGTTGTATCCACCAGTACTTACTGATGTTCATCGTGTTTCACTGTTGCAGTCATTACACTTGGGTTATCCTGCTGGCAGGCTACCCGCAGTCAGCCTGAATTCCAAAGTCCTGGTCCAGCGTTGGTTGCTGTCGCCTCTTCCCTGACGTCAGTGCACCAGGGGTATAAAAGATGCAGCCAACACCATTTTCTTCAATCTTTCTTGCCGTGTGGTGCCCGAAGCAAAAGCAGTTCACAAGTGCTTGTCGGCCGACTCCTGAGATTTTCAAATTCGAATTTCAGATCCGAAGTCTTCATTAAAGCTAAGTACCCCATTGGGGAAACTTTTTTCTTGCTCCAGACCGATGTCAGAAAAAGTTAACAATTGTATTTCTTGTGGGAAGCAAATACCTCATAAGGATTTTTATTCTTACTGTATTCTTTTCCTGGGCCCTGACCACGACATTGCTAGCTGTCGGCTTTGTGCTAGATTTAACCAACGCACTATTAAGTGTCGGTACGATTTTGCCTTTCATTACTTTGGCCGAAGATTTAATTATATAATGCCATCAGAACAGCCGACGACAGGAGTTTATGAAAAGCGCAAGGAAAATGAAAAGGACAGGCATCCGAGGTCTAAAACCGACAACGAGGCCTCTGCTAGGCCAGTCGCCGGTTCGCCGGTTCTCAGTGAGGTGCTTTCAAAGCCCCTGAAGCCCACTACCTCAGAACCACAGGCCGCTTCCGACTCCCACGTGGAGCTGACTAGGCCTCTGGATACTCAAGGTATTGGACACTCGGAAACTATTCCCTCAGATGGGTCTGGAGCCACTGAGCAGGCATCGGCTTCTGAGGGTGTTTTCAGACCTACACAGTTATATGTTAAGCCAACCTCAGCTTCAAAGGCAAAGGCTAAAGCAGCTCTAAAGACAAAGAAACACGTACAGCATTCTCCTGCACAGACTTCCATGCCTGAAAAACAGATGCTTAAAATGGCCGAAGATCTAATTACTTTGATCAGGGGTTCTCATCCCCCTCCTGATAAGAGGCCTAGGCAAGAGACATAATATGAATCTTCTGATCAGGTTTCCATTTCCTCTGACTCCTCTTCTGAACAGGGATAATCCCTTCCTCCCTATGAGGATTCTGATGCTGAAGTGTATATTCCTTCAGCCTCTCCTCCTGAGGATTATTCTTTTGGGCAAACCCTTCACACCATGAGGGAACACTTTCACTGGGAGAGCCAAGATTACTCAGAATCTAAGAAAAGGCTCAGAGACTTTCTTTTACTACCTCAGCACAGACCTCTTGCTATTCCACCTGTTCTAGACATAGTAGATGATGTATTTTCAGAGTCCAGCCTGTCTCCTGACTCTTTACCCCCTGCACCAGTTAAACCAGACAGATACTACAGGGTTCCAGATTCCCACAAATTTCTATATAAAAACCCTGCTGCTGACCCAGAAACTATATCTCAGGGTCCCAAAGGGGTCAAAGCCTCCACTGCGAAAAACCCTGTCCCCTCTGATAGGGATTCTAGGGCACTGGACAGATGGGGGAAAAAAAGTTTACACTTCTGCTACCTTGGCTGTAAGGGCTTTAAATTGTCAGTTTCATATGCTTAAATATCAACAATATTTAATGTCACTGCTAAAACAGAAAATGTTGAGAAATTCTGGATGTCCCGATAACAAGGAAATGCAGGAATTATTGCATGCAGTTGAACAAGTGGGAAAACATACTTTGCAATGTGGTTTTGATTCACTGGAGGCCTCTTGCAGGGCCGTTGTTATGGGTACTGTCATTAGAAGGCATGCTTGGTTAAAGGAACAAAATCTGCCAGATCATGTTAAAGCAAAATTATTGGATGCTCCTGTACAGCATGATACTTTGTTTGGTGTTAAGGCAGAAGAGGTGTTGAAGAAAATGGAGGATAAAGCAAAATCTATGCAGACAGTTAAGGATTTCTTACAGGTACAACCACCCAGATTTAGCAGGAACTGGCCTTCAAAGAATTGGTACTTTCCAGTGTCAGACAGGCCACAAAGAGGCAGATGCAGATGCCCTAGAGGCAGAGCCCAGCCACAAGGCTCATACAGGCCTAAACAATGGGGTGCTTCTACCTCCAAAAGTGGAGAAGACAAATCACAGCCATATAGAAAACAGTCCCAATGACTTTCCTCTGCCAATACCAAGCACTTATCTTTTGGCAGCCCCCTTAGGGGGAAAACTAGCACTTTTTTCACAGAATTGGCATATAATCACCCAGGACAAATGGGTCTTGAATATAGTGTCCCAGGACTACAGGTTCCACTTTCACACCCTGCCAAAGGCAAAAGGTATGCCAGACCTACCACAAAATCAATGGGCAGAGGCACAAAAGCAACTTACATCCCTCATGGACACGAGGGCCATTTAGTGAGTACCACAGCAAGAGCAGGGACAAGGATTTTACTCAAGACTATTCCTGGTACCCAGAAAGAACAAAGCTTGGAGACCAATTCTGGACCTGTCTATTCTAAACACTTTTCTGGATGTTCCAAAATTCAAAATGTTGACTCTGCAGCAGCTTCTACCCATGCTGGGCAAGAAGGCTTGGCTTGTAACTTTGCACTACCAATTCTCTGCACTGCCTTTTGGCTTATCTACTGCGCCCAGGGTCTTCACAAAATGCCTGGCACCAGTAATTGCTTTCTGCAGACAAAGGGGAATTCAAATATACCCTTACTTGGACAACTGCCTTATACAAGCAGAGAACAAAGACATTCTACTGAAGCATCTGGCGTTTGTACAAAGATTACTAATTTGCCTAGGGTACACGGTAAAACGAAAAGAAATCAAAACTAGTACCCTCTCAAGAGATAATATTCCTGGGTGCAAGCTTAAATACAACTGCCCAGATGGCTTATCTCACACCAGACAAACAAAGACAACTGACTTCTTACTTTGAAATGTTGGCAACAAAGACCCAGTTATCTGCAAAAACGATTCTGCAGGCTTTGGGCTTTATGGCATCCTGCATTCTACTAATTCCATATGCAAGACTGCATATGAGGAAACTACAATGGTATCTAAAAAGTGTTTGGACTCAACATTGTCACAGCCTGGAAACATTAATTACCCTCATTCCCTGCCTACAACAGGAGTTTCAATGGTGGGCACAGGCCTGTCACCACAACAAGGGAAAGCCATTCACTCTACCCACGGCCAGGCAGACACTAACAAAAGATGCATCAGATTATGCCTGGGGGGCCCACATGGCAAGAAAATGTATTCAGGGAGCATGGCCAGCAAGCCAAATGCATCTTCATATCAATCAAAAAGAGATGCTAGCTGTTTAGAATGCCCTTACAGCCTTCAAGGATCTACTTCATCCAGGACAACTGCTGGTAAAGACGGACAATACTACAGTCATGTGGTATATAAACAAGCAGGGAGGCACACATTCCTACCCCCTCTGCAGACAAGCCATGACTTTGTGGAACACAGCATTGACTTATCAAGTACACCTGCAAGCACAATTCCTGCCAGGAAAGACAAATACTCTGGCAGACGAACTAAACAGGAATCTCAAGGATCCTCATGAGTGGAAACTAGATCCACAAATCTTCAGCATGATAACAAGGAAATGGGGATGCCCAGACATAGATCTATTTGCCTCCCCGCACAACTGCCAACTACAGAGATTCTGCACAAGGACTTATCACAAACAAGCATGGAAAGTGGATGCCCTATCATTCAGCTGGAAAACCCTTACAGTATATGCCTTTCCTCCACTTCCTCTTCTCCCCAAGGTACTCCTAAAGGTCAGACAAGAGAAGCCAAAAATGATGCTGATTGCCCCAGACTGCCAATGCCAGCACTGGTACCCAATCCTAAAGAGCTTGTCTCAAGGCCCAGCCTGGACATTACCTCAGATTCCTCATTTGCTGACCCAACAAAACAATCAGATCCTGCACAGCCAACTCAGAACCCTAAATCTGGCTGCATGGCTGATAATGTGACCATTCAGAACTCACCTCTCCAAAGCAGTTATGGGTGTTATTTTGGAGGCCAGGAGGCCCAGCACCAGAAAATCTTATACAGAAAAATGGAAGAGATTCTGTGCTTGGAACCAGGCACAAGGAATGGACATGCCTGTACCAAATATCCCTCAGATTTTACAATACCTAACTGAGATGCTGGACAAAGGCCTATCCTTCTCATCAATTAAAGATCCATGCCTCTGCCATTTCAGCTCATTACAATACGGATCCACCTATTTTTTCACATCCACTGCTAAGGCAGTACCTCAGAGGGGCCAAAAACATAAGACCCCAAAGGAGAGCTCCAACACTTGCATGGGACCTCAATTTTGTCTTGGAAAAACTCACACTGTCTCCTTTTCAGCCAGCCACTACAGCTGACATAAAATATTTATCATGGAAAACAGCTTTGCTCCTAGCAATAACCTCTGCAAAAAGAGTCTCAGAGTTACAGGCACTAATGGCTGTGGAACCTTTTATTATTTTCCATCTGGACAGGGTTTCCCTAAGGACAAACCCAACATTTATGCCTAAGGTAGTGTCCAGTGTGGCTTTTAACCAAACCATCCATTTGCCTACCTTTTATCCAAACCCACAGAATAAGGGGGAGAGACTTCTGCATTCTTTGGACATACACAGACAGTTATGCTTCTACTTGGACAAAACTAAAGCCTTCAGAAATACCGAGCAGCTCTTAGTGGCATATGCTGCAGGATCACAAGGAAAAGCAATTTCAAAGCAGACTATTTCAAAATGGATAGGTCACTGCATTTGTTTCTATTATTCACAACACGGCAAATCAGTGCTTAAGAGCATTAGGCCACATTCAACCAGAGCAGCAGCCAGTTCAGCAGCCTTCCTCAGAGGAGTACCAACCAAGGACATTTTGGAGGCTGCAACTTGGACTTCAGTGCACACTTTTACAAAGCACTACCACTTACTTCTTTACTCTAAATCCAGAGTAGGCTTCGCCACTGCAGTTCTGCAGGGCCTCATAGCCACTCCTAATTCTATCTAGGCCCAGCCACCCTACCTCAGCTTTGGGATTCAACCCAAGAGTAATGACTGCAACAGTGAAACACGATGAACATAGTACAGTTGTGTACCTACCATAAATGTAGATGTTCGAGTGTATTCACTGTTGCAGTCCAGGTTACCCTCCCTCCATCCCCCTTTCATTGCTGGGACTTATCTGTACTTCTCTATTCTATACAACCTATGTGGTGTATTTGCTTGTAGATGAAGGTAATGTTTATGTTAGTGAATGCTTTTTTATGAGCAGAATTTTTAGCCTACCCTTTTGGGGGCACCTGACATCTGAGGCAAGAAAAACTGAAGAAAATGGTGTTGGCTGCATCTTTTATACCCCTGGCACACTGATGTCAAGGAAGAGGCAACAGCAACTGACGCTGGACCAGGACTTTGGAATTCAGGCTGACTGCGGGTAGCCTGCCAGCAGGATAACCCAAGTGTAATGACTACAACAGTGAATTCACTCGAACATCTACATTTATGGTAGGTACACAACTGTACTTTACTATTGTGTAAAACACAGTCCAGTAGCATTTGTACATGAACCGACCATTGTTGGAGGGACTCAGAAGGCCAGAGCTGTGATGTATGTTACAGCAGACAGAGCCGAAAGGGAAGCCTGTAGATGCTGGACAGCTGACTAACAGCAACATGTCATTCCAAGATATGTACTACAGACCTACTGCTGTAATTCCTATTTCCCATAACTGCATCTTCCCATCTGCATCCCATTACATGGGGACTTCTATTACATACCTGGTATAGTGTTGTTCTCCTTTATGTGCAGAAATCCTGTAGTATACTTATGCTTATGTTCTCGCAGTCTGTCTTCGTAAAGAAAGTCACAGACTTGTTTACCATAGACAACAGCATGCCTTTTGTAGGTAATGCTCATGAACAGGTGATTGCCTATGCACCAATCTGTGACTCACACTTGCTAACTGTATCCAGAAGAGCTGTGTTGCATTTTCATTAGCCAATGGCATGGCACCTCAGTGCTATATTTAAGGCCTTCATGTAGGCCTGGCCCTTTTCCTGCCCTGTGAGATGAACATTATTGAGGTGTGGGGACTACAGCATTACAGAGGGTAGGTAAAAATACTGTCCACTGTCTGGATTTATGTGGTATGTCCACAGGTTGACATGTTATGTTTGGCCACTGTGAACAGACTTTCTGATTATGTGGCAGTTTACTGTTTAACAATATGGGTTGAGGTCAGTAAGGAGACAGACAGATGTGAGTGTCATATATCCTTTGCATCAGAATATGTATGCTGCTGCAGTAGTTTCTGGTCTATCAGCTGTGTATGTTTGTAGGGGAAGACTTTGATGCATGTCCCTGTCACTTGACCATCCCCCCACCCCTTTATGTATGGATGTTGTGTTGATCCCCTGTTCTAGGTGTTTGGGAGGTATGGTAGGTCTGTAGCAGGTAGCTGAACATACTGCTGCATATGTTGCAGGCTGCAGCTGCTGCATTCTGGCCAGGAATCATACTAGGGAATATAAACACAGTCGGGGACAGCATGTTGTATATGTCAGTGAGGGAGCTGTGTCATCTCTGTTGTCACAGCATAGCCATGGTGAGGGTACCCATAACAGTCCAGGTGAGCCATGTGCCTCAGGTACATATATTATGTAATAGTGCCATCCAGAGCATGGTAGGTGACATTTAGGGTGCCTATACATATTTGTGAAGTGTGCCCCAACCTACAGGCCTTTGATGTGCTAATACGGGTGGCAGAGACTGCAGAAGCATCAACTGATTATGCCTAAAATTTCAGGGCTCACCCATTTCTTTGTTATTTTGACAAGCATGTAGTTGACATGCACCACACTGGAATGTAAGCCAGGACTGTGGGTGGCAAAATGTAATGCATGCTAGAAATGTAACAGATTGAACTACTGAGCCAATACTATAAGAGATGCATTTGCAAGACATATATGCATGCATACAGTCTGTTACACAGGATTGACATGAGCATGTGTATTTGGATGGGTATGATGTGTGACACTGAACTGTCTGTCATGATTTTCCAACAAGTTAGACGCCACTAAGTTCCGGGCATGATGAGAAGCATCAATCTCTATCTGTACTGACTTGCCAGCACTTCAGCACTCAGAATAGGTTTTGTGACGACCATGCCAAATGTAGGTGGCACAACTGTGGACATTCTGCAACAGTATGTGCAGTTGTCAGCTGTACCTGCTATCCTACGCCTCACATACATCCATCAACATTATTTGGCTGTGTACTGGTTTGGTGTCTGCATCACAGTCCCAAGTACACTGTAATTTTTCCCATTATATATACAAGCAGTGTGTCACTGACACTCAGGATATGCATATGGAAACATCTGTTGTACTTCAGAGCTGAGTGATCAAGTGGGCTAATGCAGTATGCTATAATTGACAGGGTCCTGGGTTTGAGACTTGGCAGGGGTGATTTTTTGCTGATGTGCATCACTGATACTCAGGATATGTGTATGGAAACAGCTGTTACTCATCAGAGCTGAGTGGGCTAATGCATTATACTGTAGTTGACAGGGTCCTGGGTTCGAGACTTGGCAGGGGTGAATTTTTTGCTGATGTGCATCACTGATACTCAGGATATGTTTATGGCAACACCTAACATTCTTCAGGGCTGAGTTGCCTAGTAGGCCAATGCACAATGTCTGTGTTGGCAGGGTCCTGAGGCTAAGACTTGGCAGGAGTGATTGTTTTGCTGATGTAAATAAGAATGTCAAAAAGACAAAAGGTGATTAAAGCAGTTTTAAGCGGGTTTGCATGGGTTTATGTGACACACTGCAGCTTTTAGCTCTGCTTAAACCCATGCTATTTCCAAAAAAAAAGAAAAGAAAAAGGGGCAATAGGAAAGTGGTGAAATAGGGTCAAGCCAGGAGAAAAACAATGTGAAAGGCAGGTAGGGATGTGCAGGGTGGGTGAAGGAAAGGACCATAGCTCTCAATTTCTTGTACAGCAACAGCTGTGCAGGTTGTGGACAACTTGGAATTTGAAGCCTCACAAACCAGAGAGAGGGGTGTGGGCAACGTAACTATGTTGATTAATTGCTGTAATGACTGATTGTGGGCAATGTACATGGGGCAAAATGGAGAGCAGTGTATGGGGTGATATTTTTTTTTGGACAGATGCCCATTTTTTTTAAGGAGAGAGTAGAATGTTGGGGAAGAGATATAGGTATGTGTGGGGAGGTAAGTTGGGTTGGAGAGGTAGCATTTGTAAACAGACAAGAAAGCAGGCAGAGGCAGTGTATGACATATGAGGGGGTAAACACCTTGGACGGGGATGGTGTTGTGGAATCTGAGAGCCATGTGCCCCTAGATGGCAGCAGTGGGACTGAGGTTCCCAGCCATTAGCATTCACCACTGCTGCTTCACTGCCCCAAAGGTGGCTGTGCTAGGGGCTGGGCACCAGGGCCAGCCTGCCCCTCCAGGTTGGCCAGACTGCCCTCAATCCGAAGCAGTCCATTGTCAAACCCTTGCTGCATGATCCTGTGCACCATGCCTGGTAGCTGTCACTGGGTGACAACTCCCTCTCTGTGCCCGCTGCCGGGGGGAGACGGGCTCCATCCCCTGAGGCAGATCCACCCATAGGTGGTGCAGGACTGGTGGAGGGGGCAGCTCCAGGTTGGGTCCCAGATATGCTTGGACCCGGTGCCATGGCCAGTTGAGGTAGAGTAGGTAGATCTGCAGGAACCAGCCTACCCAGTTGAGCTATGGTGTTGAGGTTTTTTCAAAGTGTATAGGTTAGTAATGAACATAACATTTAAACATTAGTTATAACAGCATGCCAGGTTGTTCCAATTAACCTAGTAACATAACATTTCAAAGCATATGGAACACAACAATAATTGGTACAACAGTCAGTATTGTAGCAGCATGCTAATAACAGTTACGGCAAAAGGCCAGCAACATAGGTAATTCAACAAGGTATGTTAGTATGCAACCACTGTAGTAATAAAACACAAGGCCCAACATAACCTTTTAAGAAAAACATATGTTGAAAGTAAGCCATACCCAATGTATAACAATAATAAATTATCGTGTAGATAATTGGTGGCGGAGAGAAAAAGACATTCCATTATTACCAGTATAGGCTATATTGTTTGCAACAATACTCTGATATACTCTAATATACTCTACAGGTCTGCCCTTACTTTATGTATAAAAGTGCCCTATAGCTTCTGTAGCACCTACAGTCCTCTCAAGCTATCTGCATGGAGCAGTATGTGCCAAGCTGTAACACCTACAGGTACACAACTACAGGGGACTATTACATGTCAGGGGAACATATATGAGTACCAAGGTGTACTGTGCACTGATGTAGTGTGACTGTGCTATTGACATAAATCAAGTGTATGTTAAATTTGTGTCCAAGTGATTTGGCACCAGTGATCACAAACCGTGACAGCGTGACACTTGAGAGACATGTATTGTGCACAGTACAGAGATGTTATGCTTATCATGCTGTCCTTGGCAGCATGGGGTTAGACTATCATCAGACATTCACAGACACACCCGGCATACAGCCAAACCAAGATTAAACATTTTTATTTGTATTATTAACCTGTATTAGCACTGTACTTGTTGACTTTTAATATACTGGCATGTCATCACCTTACTGAGCAATGCTGTTAACACTCTGGTACATCTGAACACACAAATTATTAACCTATTCAAACAGCTACTACAGTCATTTATTTACCTGTAATTCCTGTGGGGAGAACATCTGTTAACAATACATAACTGTTTCTATAAATATTTAGTAGTACTTGTCCCTGGATTTGAGCTACAGTCTGTGTGTAACAAAATGTACATCATACCTAGTATTTATCAAACTGAGCTACTGAACCACTGCTGAATATTGATTGAATATGTGCCTAGAGCTCATCTGGTAATAGAGGCAGAGTGTTGTATAAGACTGCAGTGACACTTGAACACACATGCATGAAATTCATGCATGACAGAGATAGTATGCGAACTGTGCATTAATACATGGAATGCAGGTGTACACAATTAACCCCTAGTGGGTGGAACTGTGTGTGATGTGTACAGACCATATTGGAGTGCTGGGTTTTGTACCTGACCCATATACAGTTGCAGATGGTATATTTGCAATCTACAAATATAACAGTTTCACACTTGCCTGCAGCAGCGTAACTAACATCAGGAATGAATATAGCTGAAATGTAATGGTTAACAAAAGACGATCCTGAGATACACACTATATACCTTGGTCATTCCTATTCTAGGTTCAGATGTTAGTGCAGAACAAATATAATGCATTATATCTTGTAGTACAACTCCACATCTACAGTTTAGCAAAACTCTTCTTTATTAGCTAACCTTCAGTCATTTTGTGGTATTCCCATTTTTACATCACAGCAGTTGTACTACTTGATTTCATGACCAACAGCCCAAAATACAAACATATTTGCACAACACAGCTTTATTAGTGAAGACATCTTGCAGTGATTGATAAATATGTAACAGGCTTTATTGATGAACACTTCCTATAATACAGGTGTTGCAATACAGCTGTAATTCCACAAGTAATGCAGTAGAAACTATTTCCTTAACATTATGAATGCAGTTGAACTTTACTTCCTTGACATTATGAATGCAGTTGAACTTTATTTCCTTATCATTATTCATGCAGTTGAACTTTATTTCCTTAACATTATTCATAGTTCATAGGTTAGTACTAGGCTTACTGCCCTTGTGGGCCATTTTAAGCCTAGCCAGTTACCCCATGTGAGAATCAAACCCTGCACCTGGTGTTTGTAAGGTAAACACCTTAACCATTATGCCAGCTCACCCCACTAGAAACATTTACTTCCTTAGTGTTATTAATGCAGTAGAAACTTTTTTCCTTAACATTATCAGGTAGCATGCTTTCATCTTTATTAAACTGTACCTGGTATTACTCAGTTATACCAATCCAGATCTATGACCACATTCATTGCAGTACACTCAAAACATGCTGACAGTTAACAATGTACTCTTTTTTGTTTATATGACTATAGATTGTATGATACATCCGTACTCACCATACTCTTGGCACAATCTGGCCAGGCACCCTGCATGGGCCTCCAGGTTGTGAGGTCTCTCCTCTGCAGCATTAGGGACAGAAACACACCATTATGCGTACCTATCACACATACAGATTAGTAATTGGTAAAACAATACTAACAATACTTACAAATTTGTGGGACATTGTCTTCCCAGGCATCTTGGATCCAAGTGGCCAAGAGATCCCCCTTCTTATGCTTCAGGTAGTCAAAATGGTGGCACACCTGCTCACCTGTGCAGGGGATACCAGTTGCACTGGTGAGGTCACATGCCAGCTGGTCTCAGGCCTCAGCCTTGTACTCCGATCCCTGGAACTGGCCCTGCAGCAGCTGGACATCATGGTCTTTAACAAGGAGTCCAACCATGACCCTAGACTCCAGAATGCCCCAGCACTGCGCCCGGAAGAATACACCCTGTCCAACTCCTGCCATCATCTTTGCCAAGATCAAACTCCAACAGATTCTGGCTGTATTCCTGCCTGGTGCTCTTAAATAAGGCTGTTTTCACACCCTTTGCTGCCATTGGGCCATTTTTAAAAATGCAGCACTTCGCTTAGCACCTTGCAAACCCACTGAGCTCAGCCGAGCAGTGCTTAAACTGGCAATGCTTAGCAAAGCTTAGCAGTGTGCAAGCCAGCTTAGCAAAGCTGTGGATTGCTTAAACAGGGTTTGCTTAGCAGTACCCAAACCAGCTAATTGCTAAGCAGTGCTAAAATGGGTCCTGTTTAAGCAATGCTTGGCTTGGCTTAGCAGAGCTTAGCTAAAGGCAAACTAGATTTTTAAACAAAAAAAAAAAAAAGAAAAAGAAATTAAAATTATTTGTTAATTTCTACTAGTTTATTATTATGTGCATGTATTTTACTTGTATATTTCCTGACCTTATGTATTTTAATTTCTTTATCCTGGAGTGTGAATTTTATGTATTGTAAACTTCTGTGTAACTGGATCTTTTCTCCTCAGGTATCCACTGAAAATGGGCTTCTGACCCAGTTGGACTAATCTGGTTTGCAAATGTCAATAAATACATCAATATAAAAAATAAATAATTTATAAAATATTGCTATCAAATATAAAAGCTGAATGGCCTGTCTGTGTATTTGAACCAGGCACTTACTGCACATAGGGCTGTGACTGTAACCATTCAGCTACATGGTTATGTTGCCAATTTCTATACCTTTCTATATAGCTGTCAGCTATGTTTAAGCACTGCTGAGCACCACACCACACCTCACCATGCAAACACGCTCAGCTATGCTTAAACCTGACCTTTGATATGAAAATTAAAAGTATCCAGGTTCTATTTTTAGATGTCTAGCACATGTCCATTGCTTAGAACCACGCCTTGCCATGCAAACACAAAAAAAAATAAATAAAAACATATTAAACTTTTATATTTCAGTGCCATCCAGCACTTTGACAGTGCAGGGGGTGTGTTACTCGGTTTACATGCATTTGGTCATGCAACCGAAGTTTGACCCGTCGTAATGCTGAACCTAAGTGTTGAATCTCGTAAGCCCAAATGCTCGGAATGTTGCATGCAATGTCGAATTTGAAATTCCTGATCACACAACCTCCGCAACGTGTGCTACCATGGGTCGAGAGGGGGGAATAGTAGCCTGGCCAGCATTTGGTAATCTTGGGTTTGACATCTGCAAATTCAACATTCCATGATCCTGGGTTCTGCTGTCGACATGTTTGCATTCGCACATCGGTCGTTCACACAAATGCATGTATACCATGTTACTCATCTACGGACAATGTAACACAGCCCCTACACTGATTCTGTAACCATGTTACACGGCTCTCTCTCTCAGTAGCATGCTTTCATTAATATGCAAGGTGCACTGCCAAAGGGGAGCTACAGACATGGCCACAGTACCTTCCATGTAGGACGTAAACTTTCACTACAAGGATTTTATTAAATCCCCACTGCCATGTTTTCCAATATGCTTGTTTAGTCTATAAATATTTGCACTGCTTAACTCTTATTCATTTTTGCAAACATCAGCATTCGACATTCAAGACTTTTTTTCACTTTTCTTTATAAAAGTCTGACCTGACTGAGCTGATGTTGTTTCTTGATAAATAGCTAATATACAGTGTTTTGATACTATATTAATAGTGTAAACATGGCAGTTGAAGAAGAAGAAAAAAACAACAGAATAGATGTCTTTGAGTTCTGTTAAGTGCACTCTAAAAACAAGGTATAATATTACTTCTAAGTCAATGTGCAAGTATATTTCTACTGCCTTAAGAAGTGCTCCTTTAATCCATACTTACATATCTCTCCAAAATGGACCTTAACAAAAAGGGAAGACTGCTGTAAAGCTTAGCTACATGGTTTGGACAAATGCATGACCAGATTCATCTGAGGAGTTAAAAACATACATTAGACAACTGGTGCAAAATTGGTGCACCAGGTAAAAATGGTGACCAGTTCATGCCTTTTAGATGTGTGATGTAGCCAGTGAACCATTTTTAATTGTAAAGTGGACGGCTGATTTTCATATGCCTGTACATTTAATCCACATACTGAAAAGCAGTGATGAGGTCTTCCATAGTGGGATGCAGTAAGCCTAGAAAGCCCATTACAGCTTAGTTCAAGTGTACATAGTAAAAATTTAAGTGCAAGTTTGTGTGTCTGAGTTAAAAAGGTGAAGGCCGTATATAACCACAGTGGACTGGTTCCACATTATGTAGAAGGTTTGATCAAACCATCCAAAGATAACTTATCTTTGGAATAGTTTTAATCAGGATAAAGATTACATGGCTTAATTATAAATGATTACACTCAGCAGATTAGGGAAGCAAATAAATAAATAAATAAATAAATACATAAATAAATAAATAAATAAAAACAATCCAAATCACCACAGAGAGGATTTATGCACAATACATTATCAATGTGTCTGTGGAGATTCTGACTGTGAAATTAAGTAAAAAATAAACTACAAGCAAATGAACCCACACTGGTAGCATTTTGTATCAGAAAGACTGCCAATACTTAACAAATATCTTTAAGTACTATTGTAATAATCACTACTTATCATAATTACTAAACATTATGAATTTTAACTAAGGAGAAATAGAGACCTGCATTTAGTATTCTATCAACTGGACTACTTCCACATTATATAAGATTAAAGACTTCATTATCCAACTAATAATGAAATAAGTACTGTATTATGGAGCACATGGAGTATTTACTTCATCCTTAACTTGATAATAAAGTATTTAATACTGTATTCAATAAGTTTTATATAGCATCACTTCTTGTTACTTATTAATTACACTGTACATGTATGAAGCTATTTCCATTTTGCAGGTTATGACTCAGTACCAATTATCACTTACTTCTAAAACAACATTGTATTACTCAATCCTGCATGAACTGCTAATTTTATATTATAACCAAAATAGCAAGATATTTCTGAAACACTAAAGTGGTATTATTCATCATTATTAGTACACTTTTTTTAAACTTGGTAACCTGATAAGTGAACTGGCCAATTATCCCTTTGTATCCATGACGTTGGCTGTAGAGGCGCAAAGTACATAATGCAATAAAACAATGGTGACAAAGGGGAAATTGCAACATCATGCAATAGCAAACAAAAATGCATTTCAAAAGTAAATACAGCTAAACAGTGGATAGCAAAACACAACAATATTCACAAGAGTTCAAGCATTGTGGAAATATGTGCAATAATTGTAGTAATTACAAGGAGGTGTTCTCCAAGCAGAGTGATACCTCTGTGTGGTACTTTGAAATATTTCAGTTACAGTAAGTATACACCAACTTGTCTAGTGACATAAAAGCAAATACAGGTAGTTTTTTGCTAGTAGATGTTTTTAAATTTAGGTTTGAAGCTATCCAGTGTTATCCTCAAATAACTCTGAAGCCATTCAGTGTTATTTGAGAATGCATTTCTCAGGGTGGTTGATTCCATGTTATTGGTCCGAGTTCAATGAAGGCCCATTTCCCAGTCCCAGAATGTAGTCTCATCAAAGTAATGCCATCACCCTGACTTCCTCTCAATGACTGCGATGATTATCTTATTTGTAAGGTTGTTTTTTTGTGGTGTGCATTTACCCAGCATGATAATTTTGAACAACTGAATGCTGTGCAGCTTTTTAGCTCAGCTAGTAACCAGTTGCCAATGAAATTTCTCTAAGAGACCACAGTGATGTGTATGCTTGATGGCTAGAAGTACAAAACAACCAGCTTTGTTTTTCAGTACCTGTATATTTTGTTTGTCAGCGCTAGAGTTGTGTTAATATACTATGATATTCCAGTTCATTAAAAAGTAGTACTGTTTAATACCATAGTGTATTGGATGGATATAACATTATATAGTTAGTAAATTACTGTACCACACAGACTGCTAATCCTATTTTACATTCTTAGTACAGAACTATGACTGTTCCAGGACATTGTACAATAGTTATTAGCAAATATCTAAAACATCTTGAAGTATGTTGTACTCAGCAGTAGCTCAGTTTAGTTTGTCTGTAGAATATATCAAAATATTGTGACATTATTGCATCTAATGTGGAGACTTTTAACCACTTTTCTGAAAATAAACTTATGTATTGACTGGGCATACTGAAAAGTTACTTTCTTAATGAAGCAATTACTCATGCACCAATACTACTGCTGTAACTTTGATACAAATCTGTATTTCTCTTTTATTGTAGGGCTTCAGTAAGAACATAGTGGCAGTATTACCATTCATTACACACTGTGTGGGGTTGTTCAAAAACACAAACTGCACAATCGTATATCTGACAGGGTTGTACAGTGTGTTATGAGGGAGTAATTCAACGACCACTATAACACTACACTGGTCTTGCTGATAATACTACATGCAAATGAAGCAGTCAGGGAGCACTGCTAATGTAAATAGTTTAAGCTACATACAAAATGACTTTCAATTTGAATGCATCAGCCAGGAGTGAGTGGAACTGTTTTTATTTCTATCAGTTACCCTAAACCACAATTTCCTTACATAATGGCAAGTCTCGGTCCTTATTTTATATTTCATCAACTTCTGTTGTAGTACATAACATAGCATAGAATAATATGGTATTTATTTGTTAGTCTGAAATGTGTGAGTGTGTGTGTGTGTGTGTGTGTGTGTGTGTGTGTGTGTGTGTGTGTGTGTGTGTGTGTGTGTGTGTGTGTGTGTGTGTGTGTGTGTGTGTGTGTATGTGTGTGTGTGTGCGTGTGTGTGTTCACATATGTGTGTGCATATATAAATATATCTGTATATATACGATGCCTTATATTATGATCTGTTAATGTTTTTGTCTCATTGCAACAACACTGAAAAAATCCTTATATTCTGCATATTATTTAGCCTATATTATTATGTCTTTGCATTGTTGGAGGATGTTTTCTCAGTCAACAATTGAAAATGAACCTCAACTCAGTCTTGGCATCTGGCTACCAATTTAAGACAAAATAAATGTATTAAATGCAGTTGATAAAAATGAACAACAGATGTCAGAGGCTGACAGTGGTGGTTACATATGTTTATTCACTCAGGATATTTATTTATTTATGTGTTTATGTATTTATTTATTTATTTATTGTTGGCCTTTTTATTTCTTAAAGATAAATGTTAAAACTAATCCACAGAAAATGAGTCTACAGTGGTAGACTCATGTAAGTGAGCTTTTTCTGGATACTATTCTGTTCTTTGGTGAAACTTACCCAGTGATTCGGAAAGTACTACCACCAGCAGTAAGACCTAATGAGGCCATTTTCCTGTTGGAGTTAGCCCTTTCCGATAGGACAGGTCCTCCACAGTGATTTTGCATGGTTTGTAGAATCACTGCAGTGAGCCATCTCCTCAGTTGAGCTAAAAGTCATTGAGGCATTCTGGGGGACAGTTTATGCTAATTTGCCATGTGTTCTACCCTGGAAATACCTGTGTAAGGCAATTACCATCTGATTGCATCAAATAATCATTTGGCAGCATAAATCACCACCACCAGCCAAGATAATTAATGCATCCAAAACTTCACATTCACCCATTACTTTCAACAGTTAAGATCATGTTAGAGGTATGTCCCAAGAAGTTTAGCAGACAGCTAGTGGCAACTCTGCGTGTGTGCGTGTGTGTGTGTGTGTGTGTGTGTGTGTGTGTGTGTGTGTGTGTGTGTGTGTGTGTGTGTGTGTGTGTGTGTGTGTGTGTGTACATGCATGTGTGTGTGTGTGTGTGTGTGTGTGTGTGTGTGTGTGTGTGTGTGTGTGTGTGTGTGTGTGTGTGTGTGAGACCTTAAGTCACTTAAAATGTTAATAGAATAACAGGATGTTTTACAGCATGAAATACATATGGGGTAACATTAGACACCAGTGAATTTTAAATATTAACCTTACTCTCTTAAAAAGTTAATAGAAGACAGTTTGGCAGCACAAAATATGGATGGGGAAACTAGACACCAGGAACAGTATTTAATATTATTCTTATCACTTAAAAGCTTAATAGAACAACCTGTTTTGCAGCACAAAATATATAAATAATATGGGGGAACACTAGACATGAGACACATGGGACACTCTTTAGTATTACCCTAAGCTACTTACAAAGTTAATAGAACAATGGGTTTAATAATGACATAAAGAAAGATTTGAATTATATACCCTTGGCACAGGAAGCAGCTATGTAGCCAGCCAAAGCTTTAGTCCACAGCATTACACTAGACAACCAGGGATACTCTTTAAAATGATTCTTACCTCAAATATCTTAGAAAAGTAATGAAGTAAAACAGATTCAGGCTTTACACACTTGGCACAGAAATAAGTGTATTGACAAATAAGAGCTTTGGTCATCTACACTAACCAGGTAATACATACTGCATCCTGATGTATTTCCTGAACAATATCAGATATGACCCTCTAATGGTTGGTATTATTAGCAAAGAATATTGGGCCATGGGACAGAATAGGTAAATGAGGCAAAATCAGGATATTCTGTAAAATCAGCTGGAGTTGAGAGAGATATGGGATGGCCATACCTCTAAATGGCTTTACTTAAGACTTACGGAAGAATGCTAGATGTCACCGGGTAGTGTTTTTAAATATTACTCAGTCACCTAAAAAGTTAATAGAGCAACAGGTCTAGCATGACAGAGAAGTTTAAGAACAATAAGTAGAATGAGATTGTATCGTCTGGCATTATTGACTGACAGTAATAATCTGTGATTTATGAAGGTCTGGGACGAAACAAGAGGCTACATTGTGATGTTCTGTACTCAGGGATAGGCGAGAAGTGTGTGTGTGTGTGTGTGTGTGTGTGTGTGTGTGTGTGTGTGTGTGTGTGTGTGTGTGTGTGTGCGCGTGTGTGTGTGTGTGTGTGTGTGTGTGTGTGTGTGTGTGTGTGTGTGTGTGTGTGTGTGTGTGTGTGTGTGTGTGTGTGTGTGTGTGTGTGCGTGTTTGTATGTGTGTGTGTGTGTGTGTGTGTGTGTGTGTGTGTGTGTGTGTGTGTGTGTGTGTGTGTGCGTGTGTGTGCGTGTGTGTGCGTGTGTGTGTGTGTTTATGAAAGTGTGTATAGACTGAAGGGTGTGCCTGTGCCAAACAGATGCACAGGCCACCAAAGTTGATTACCACAGAAAGCTCTAAATAGCACTAGCTACCTCCGACTGATTCAGAGACATACTAATTAGCTGATAATGAGGTGTTTCCTCATTGTAGTTAACACATCTCAGAATCACATTTCTCACAATAACAGAAACTGCTACTTTTGATTGCAGCATTTCTGCAAGCACATGATTTTTTTTCTGAATCCTGCCCAAAGTGTGAATGCTAATACAGTTTTAGATATGTTCTGTTTCCAGGACAGGTTTTGTAAACCTCAATGCATCTTTCTGGGCTTTGGCTATATTTGCATCTTAAGTCAGAAGGGCAAAATTTAGATGAATTCTAAACCTTGAAAATCATTGAATAATTATTTACTGGCAAGTACATAATTTTTAGACAAATACATAATTTATTTGGCTTTATTTGCTGGATGACTTAATTCTATAAAATTTCACATGTGATATTCACTTAGCTGTTCATTTAGAAAGTTATACAGATTGTCAGATTTGTTTTCTGGCAGTTAGCAGAGAGCATTAAGGCTCTGAGCTGTTAATGTGCTTAATCTTGTATATTATGGTTTGACTCCTTTAGCTTTTATTTCCCTACTAGGTAATTCTGAGCAAGCCACTTAACCAAACAATACTCTAGGTTCATGTCAATAAGTACTTTTCCAAGTTAAGAAAAACAAACAAGTTAATAAATAAATCTAATTCTGAAATTGTGTTATGCCAGATTGATTACAGGTGAGTTTAAAGAGACATATTTTGCAATTCTGCCTCTATTACAGTTGCATTTTATAAATTTAGCCTTAATGATCAGGTAATGACCTTTAAAGCTTAGTATGTATTCTTTTCTGTAATATGCATGCCTTTTGTTTCTTTGTGGATGTTTGGTGTTGGATGTCAGGTCTTTGTCTAAGCTGTGATATTTGTAAAATCTCTTCAAATCCTCAAGACTCCCACAAGTTTTCTTGATTAGATCTCATGACCAAAATTATTTGGAAGCACTCTGGTGGCTTTTTTGGATTTTCTTTTCACGTGTGGTATCATTACCTGAACTCTCAGTTATTTTGAAAGTATGGCTACTCTAAGTTATTTACCTGAACAATTGCCAAAAGAAGGGAATACACTGCTGAATTCCATTTACATGCATACAAATACTTCAAGCATGGGCATTAAAGCCCTTCAAGCTTGCCAATATACCAAAACACTTGTTCCCATAATAAGTGTCCAGGCTGTTCTTAAACATATCTAAACTAGTGCTTGCTTTAATGTAATTAGATAGTCCGGTCCACGCATTGGCTACTCTGCCAGAGAACCAGTTAGTACACTTCTCATTCCTATAGAATCCTAAATATAGGTTGTCTGATGATACTCTAGTACTTTCTGATAACCTCAAACATTTCCAGATGTAGCTGTCTCTAAATGCCCTATATACCTGTATAAGATCTCCTCTTAGATATCTGTAAGAGAAACCATACAAGTTCAGATATTTTAGGCTTTCATAATGACTTAAATTTTCACATCCATGGATGTCCTTGGTATATTTCCACTGTACACTTTCCAGTTTACTCATGCTTGTTTTCTTATGGGGTTTCCATATTGTTATTCTATACTCAAGGCTGGGTTTAATGTAACTAATAAACAATGACTTCATTATTTTTGATTTCCTAGACTTCATAATGTTTTTTATGCAGCCTATAATTCTGTAACTATCATTAACCAATTGGTTGACATAATTAGAAAACTCATAGCTGAATCTACCCATATACCCAGCTCCTTAAATGAGTCTACAGTTTCAATCACATGCTTTATTAGTTTTTAACCAAATTTCCTTAAGCTTTTCCTGAGCTAATGAGTTGATTATCAGCTACCATATCCTTACACAGATATTATATTAAGATCTGCCAATGTAGTTTTCATAATATAAAATTTCTATGTACACAGTCTGGCACAGTTTCAAGTATTCTTTAATTTTAAATTGTTAGCCTGTAGTTGAAAAAAAGCTAGCCTTTATCAGCCAGTGCTCTTAGGTACATTGCTAGCTGGCATTAGAAATACTTTCAGTGAAGCAAAACATTAATATTTTATATAGCTTATTCATGACTTGTTTTTCTAGTTGATTCATCTTTCATGTTAAAGTTTCATTGCAAAGTTTAATGTACTAAATCTATTAACTACATGCATGTGTCATAGGTTTTGAAATGGGAGAAGAATCTAAAGGGTGAAAAGCTTTCTTTCTGTCCCAGTTTTAAGTGTTTTCCACAGAGTATTCTTGGATTTTCACCTCTGTTTCTGCTCCCATGCCATCTGCAGTTATAACTGTCTTATATAAGGACTGTAACAGCAGTAATTAATTCACACTGTTCTCAACTGAGAAGCCTTGCCCAAAATAGAGAGAAACATTGACATGCTATTTTTAGTTTAAAAACTCAAAGGTAACATTAAATAAACTGTGATGTAGTACTGCCTTTCATGGTACAGTTATTGTTCTTAACCCCTGAATATTAATTCACATTGTTTAGCCACACTGGACTCAGACTTTAATTGTCCATTACTGGAGTTTTCATTTAATTTGTTTCAAAACTTTCAGAAAATAGGCCTTCCTACTCCCATGCATATAATAAAGTGAAAAAAAGAAATGTATGTGGCTTTCAGTATTATTTAAAAGTCTGTATTGAGTCCACCATAGTTAACTATTTTTGTAAATGATATTTCTAAAGATGCCTTCCAGAAAATGTAGTCCAAAACACAGAAAATGTAGTATTGCTATATGCATCACTTAGATAATGGTTATTTGAAGTAATCTGTAATTAACATTTAAAAAATTAATTTTAATTGTGTCACATTAAATGTAGATAAAACTAAGATTATTGACATTTGAGGTAGAAACAGGTAAACTGATAACATTTTCAATAATTATTCTCCAAACGGATATCCACATAAGCTTGTGTTTACACTTGCCCATAAAATTGCCTATTCTGAGCAAGTAACTGTTGTTTTCACATAGAAAAACACCAAATGTTGCCTTTTGCATTGGTTGATGTCCTGTGAACCTCTACAACTATGATTGGCAGACGCATGCATTGTGCCACTGCTTTTTCTAATCTTCAGAACTATTGTCTTTCTTGGGCTTAACTCACCTGAAATGAATAAAGCTAAAGCCATCTACAAAAGAATTGCCAAGAAAGAAGCTGGGCACATAGCTAAAAGAAATCATTAAATCTCAGTAAGCACACCAAAGTTATTTTAGACTCCCTTAGATGTCACTCTTCCTACAGTTGTGAACTGACAAAACTTTATTCACAACACAACTTTTTAATTAGCATATTAATATCATCAGAACAAGGAGCACTTTTATGGACTTTCGATATTTGGAAGCATACCTAAATTATATTGGTAATGTTGAACTCACTTCTTCTGATGCCTTATTTGCCACCTTAAAGCCTAGTGTAAAACTTGGTTTTAGAATCATCTAATGCTGAATAGCAAGTATTCATGCTCTACATAGGTGGTGGCGGGGCTTGGTTAATGGGACAAGCTTGCCAAAATATCTGGCAAACTGGGCAGAAATGCTGCAACTGTTTTAATATTAGGAATGTGCAAGGGCTCATAGACTGTGTCCCTGGCTGACTTGTCATCATAAAAAAAATACTTGTTGAACTGCAAAAGCAGAAAATATAAAAATAAGCTTGATTTATTTAACATATCCTTGTTTTGTGATATGGAAATACAAAAATAAATAAATAAATAAATAAATAAATAAACTTTCACCATAAGTCCTGACTGCTTCTGCATCCTGTTGGCAGACTAGATAGATATAGATGAAGTGCTGGAACCATTATTGGTTGCAAAGCAAAAAAAAAAAAAAAAAAAAAAAAGTTCTTCATGGAGAAGGCATAGCTCTCAAATGAGTTTGCAGGATGCCCCTGATTTTGACTCATATTTTTCCTCATGTCCCTCAAAAAACTTTTGAATTTCTAATAAGTCACTAATAATTTCAGTCATTCAATAATGCCAGTCATTAGAGTTTTAAAAATATTATTGTTAAAAAGGGCATGTTGATGCAAGAGTGTCAGGAATATCAGTCTGCTTTTTTTTTTGTGTGTGTGTGTGTGTGTGTGTGTGTGTGTGTTTGTGTGTGTGTGTCTGTGTGTGTGTCTGTGTGTGTGTATGCATGTCAGTGCAAGTGTGTATGACAGGGAATGAGTGTGAGCATTCAAGAATGCCTATGTATAAATGTAAATGCAAATAAGAGGGGAATTTAATAAAGCCTACATGTTTTTTTTTACCATGTAGGCATTGTGACATGCTGCTTACATGAAAGTAAGCAGGTCTGCGATCCAGTAAGCACCGCTAAGTGGCACGCATGAGAGCTCCAACACGGGAATTTCCATGGTATGCAAATCACCTCATAAAGTGATGAATATCATGCAAATGAGGCAAGTAGAGTGATCCAGCAAGCAGAATGGCAGCCTTGCAGACCTCAGAGAAGAATTCTGTGTACAGGATTTCAAATATTCAAGAGGGGCTGTAAAAACAGGTAGATGGACAGAAATGGCATAGCACATATAGATATGAGCAAAACTATCCACCGTGTGTCCAAAATCATAAGGGAAATAAGTTAAAATAATTTAATTTTTGTTAATGATCTGGACAAGTTTGTGCAGCATGCCACAGTGCACAAACATGTTGTTATGAAACAAGAGTGGAAAAACCACGTTTAATAGTATGGAACAGAAATCTATTATAGGACCCTGCCTGGAGTATCTACAATGGTGGAATGGTGCTGTTGCTAATGAGGTAGGGTCTGGAACCATGTAATTTCCTGGTTGTGTGCACGGATCCCTATGCAAATGTGGGGGGATACTGAATAGCACAAAAGGGTATCTATGTCCACATATCCCTTACGTGTAGGCACAGAACCATGTTGGTGTTCACAGAAGAGGTAGCTGAATCAAGAGTGGGTGCGTCTGAGGACTTGTAAGCTCAATGGAGCTCCGCTGTGCCTGTTTGTATGGCACTCATTGTGCTCAGCGGGGGGGTGTACACTGGCTGCTAAGCTTTATTTACCTTTGGGGCATGTGTTTCCACATGTTTGCACAGCACACCACTGTGCTGAGTGTGACCTTTCAGGGGTGTGTGTACAGTGACTGCTGAGCTTTATTTACCTTCTTGGTATTTGTTTCCACGTGTTTGCGTGGTGTGCCTCTGTGCTAAGTGTATCTAAAAGCCAATGATATATTAATTACTGATGACCCCTGTTTCACTTAAACTAGGGCCACTAAATCTTAATGATCTATTTTGCAGGTGGAATGCATCATAGGTAGCCAATCACACAGTCAGCACCTACAGTAAAGCACTATAAAGTATACATATACCCTACATTCTGATTTTTCACCCATACTCTGCACTGTTAGAGTACAGACTTGGAAATTTTAACTGAAAGAATGCTAGGGGCTGCTGCAGGTCTGTTACATTTGTACGTGCTAGATGCCGATGTCAATGCTGCTGCTGCTGGTGCTGCTGACAATAGGCCTAGGCAGAGAAGCAGAGAAGAAGAAGAGTGTTCAGGCCCAGGGTAACCTTCCAGGAACTACATGAGCTAGAGATTGTAGAGCACTACAAGGTGGACAGGGACATACTACAAGAACTCACTGAGCTCTGCAACCCTAAACTCAGACTCAGAGTCAACAGAGGGGAACCCATCTCAGTGGAAACAAAGGTGTGTATGTAGCTCTTAGAATAATAGCCACAGGTACCTTCAAAAGACCAACTCGGGACATGATGAGGGTCTCACAGGCATCAGCATCCACGGTACTCCACTAGTTCCTGGATGCCATGCTACCACATGCCAGTGAGCACATTTATTTTTCCCTCACCCCTGAAGTGAGGGCCAGCAATATGCAAAACTTCTACCTTCTAGCACACTACCCTGAGGTACTGGGTGCCATAGATTGCACTCATGAATACATCAAGGCACCACCCGGTGAGGAGGGTAGAATCTACATCAAATTTAAGGGGTACCACTCTATCAACTGCCATGTCATGTGCAATGCCCAGGGCATTATCATGAATCTGTGTGCTGGCAGCTTTGGCAGTTATCATGACTGCAATATCTGGCATGCATCACAGCTGTACCAGATATTTGCTAGGGGGGATATCCCACATGGCCATTTACCAGGAGATGCTGGCTATGCCCTGGAACCATGAATGATGACACCCCATCAGAAATGCACATACACCTACAGAATAATGACATAATGAGCCACACACATGAACTAGGAACATCATAGAGCATGTGTTTGGGCTGCTGAAGTCACAGTTCCAGTACCTTGATATATCTGGTGGAGCCCTGCAGTACTGTCTAACCACATGAGCACATATGTTCACAGTATGTGCCATGCTACACAATGTGATCCTGCAGAAACAGCTGCAGCAGGCTCAGCAAAGGGAAGGGATACACAGCCCCCCACTAGTGCCTAGGTCACCACAGCCACACACACAAGAGGACTTGGAGGATAAGACCCCTGATTATATCCCTGTAGACAGATGTAGGCATGCCCAGTATGCCCTGGCATTGGCTAAGAGACAATGCATAGAACATTCACTGACAACCCAGGACCCTAGGGACTGACACTCTACTCCTACTCACATACATATATTAAAATAGCTGATGCCAGACAACCCACACAACCTGTACCTATCCATGTATTGGTTGTATACTACTTGTATCACACAAGGTGAGCCCTGAACTACATGTCTCTCAACTGCTGCATTTGCAGGGTAAGTCTCTAAGCTACACACCAACTGTAAGGATTACTATAATATAACGTATGTATGGATCTGCTGCTGTTATGCAAGGAAATATAGTGGTCTAATTGGACAGATGTAACATCCACATGGGACTACAGATACCCAGTCCAACAGTATATGTTCCTTAATAGTCACTAGGCCTCATGTTTGGAAAATTCACTACATCAGTCAAGGGAGATGTTAAACAGTGGGCTCACATGATATTTGGACTACTGTATATCCCATTAGATCATGTGCCATTGTTCCCCCTCTCCAACACAGCAGTGTACCTATACAATTGCTTTAACAGAAAATCACCTGTGGTATATCAGTGGACCAGGCATTCTCAGGGCTGTAACATAGATATTGCTCACACCATTGCATGTCTCTCCTCATGCAGGATAACACTGTACATATTTATGCTGTTGACTGAGTGATGAATGACTCCTCTCTGTCTGGTGACCTGAGTGACTCAGTGGACTAAGGAATCGAGCATGGGTGATGGTGTTGATGGTTCCAATCTAGAATTACTCACATCTTGTGCATGTGAGGTAGTACTATGTTGGTGTTTTCATAGACTGTCATACCTCTTACTGCAAGAAATCTGGACAAAGCCAGTAAGATCGGGGGGACAAAGCCCCAAACATAGGGTCAGATTTCAAATATTGTCCCCATAAACCTAGAAAGTCTCTGAAAGTAAAGGTATTGTGTTATTACATATGCTCTGAAGGATATAACATATGAAACACAAATGTTTGTCTGTAAATAGTATAATGCAATACTTCACCAAGATACCATAAATGAATGAGGAACAGACCAAATATATAAAGCAAAACTCTGGACAATCTGTGGAAATCAGGACTCTTGAGAGGTATGCAGACTGTCAGTCTGTTGGTGGTGTAACATTAACAACCACAGTCACAGATTAAGTACAGCACACAACTGGGGAATGCTGTGGACAGTTTGAGTGAAGTGCAGTACTTCAGAAACACGGACAAATGTTAATGTCTGTAACATACAACATCCCAGACTGGAGTGCAGGTGGGTGTGGACTGGAGTCACCTTATTAGTACTGACAGTCTACTGGGCATGCCCATACATTTAGTTAAAATGGGTGCAATCCATTAAAATTAGCGCAATCCTGTTGCCCCTTCATCAAAATGACCTGTTATGTATAAATGTCTATACAGAGAGATAAACGTAGACATATCTGTCTGTCACTATCTCTCTCTCACATGCATAGTACAACTATTGCTATGTAGTGACAAATAGGTATGTACTGATATATATATATATATATATATATATATATATATATATATATATATATATATATATATATATATATATATATATATAAAAAGTCCAAAAAACAGCGAATAACAACCACTGAAATCAGTCCACAAAAATAATCTGCTGTAAAAGGTGGTAGGATCCAAAGAGAACTTCACAGCACAGTTTAAAAGTCTGGGAGCAGAGGAAATTCCCCTTCATAAGGACGAAAAGACTGTTTTGGATCCTACCACCTTTTACAGTGGATTTTATATATATATATATATATATATATATATATATATATATATATATATATATATTAAAATGATAAATAAACCCCCATATATCTACATAACACATATACATATCATACAGACACACATCTACAGTTATATATACATCCCTGTTTTATAAAGACATGTGTGTGGATGTCTGTATTGTCCAACATACCCTAATAATGGTGAGTAAATCTCCACTACCACACAGCCATACTGTTGCTCCAAGCTAAGGGTGCAACAGTAAAAATTCCACTTACCCACAGACCCCTGTTCCTACTGGATGTCACCACATAGACAGACACAGGTGAGCAGGTGCTGTAATGTATAATGTTGTTAATGCATGTATGGGCAGGGCAACTTGTCCCTGCACATAGGTATGCCTGTGTAACTGCAAGCAGCCACATATGGCCATACTGCTAACTGTACACACATAGCTGGGATAATTACAGTTATAAAATAAATAAAATGAGCACAGGCTGGATCAGGCACACAAACCACAAAGATTTATTGAGATGAGAGCTTTTGTCTGGTGTGCATCACCAGACTTCTTCAGGCAAATGAAAATACCATCATTACTTCTTATATACTATCAGCTGATACAGACACCCCTGTAGAAAGAACACACACCTAATTAATCTTTAAAAAGACATTCCAACAACTAAAATCTGGAAACTAATCCATTAACCACTAAACTCTTGTACATATCTCACATGTATTCACAGTTAATAAATATGCTTTCATAAAAATACTTAATATATGCATAAAAAAGAAAAATAACTTGTACAACCTAAATAATTTCATCTATCATAAACTTTTAACTTCAATGAACTGGTAATAGATACTAGTTCATTTAAACCAGGGGGGCAACTAGCATTAGTAAAAATCTGCCACCATGTTTCCCTGGTCTCTAAATAAATCTTCTATGATCCTCCCCTATTGTGGTGTTTCACCTGCACTAAGACTACAAATTTGAAAGTGTGTTGAGGATGAATTTTAATATGCCTACATAATGCATTCTTTTCGTTGGCCTGTCTGATTTCATAAGTTTGCTCATATATCCTCTATGCCAACTTACGTTGGGTTTTACCTATGTAAAACGCCAGCCACTCCTTACACTGAGCCAGATAAACCACTGCTTGGGAATTACAGTTGTATTTTCCCTTTATATTTATCCTTTTATCACCCACTTAAACGTGAGTTGTAAGCAAAATGTGATTACATTGTGAGCACATATTACAGGCTGTCATTTTGCCCTGAATCCTGCACTTATCATTTCTCTCCAGAATTCCTTTTAAATTCTGGCCTCTCCTGTACACCCAGTTTGGACGATCCCCCAGGGCATTATCCAAATTCTTCTATAAAATATAATTACATTTTTTTCTGACAATGCCCTGAATGATCATCATATCCCTAGAAAAGACAGTCACAAAAGGACAGAAATGGTTACCTTGTCCTGGTACTATATTATTGTTATTTGTTTTGTTAATGTTATTATCATTGCTGTTGTCCCTGCAATTATTACTACTAGACCCAGGCATATCCTGGTTAGTTGTCCCTTGTACATGTATCTGAGATTCTATTACTTGAATAACTTCATGTTCAGTAACAATTCTATTCATATTCAAAATAGGTTTGTATACCCATGTTTGCCGCTTGAAATAACTTCCCTCTTGATATTATCAATCAACCTAGATGGGTAACCTCTCTCCCTAAACATACTATTCATCTTTTCACATTCATCCAAGAAGTCATCGTACTCCGAGACCATTCAGGCAACTCTGACTAATTGCACTTTAATAATCCCCCTTTTTACATGTAAGGGGTGATTACTGGTAAAGTGCAAAATACTGTTGGAATATGAAGGTTTCCTGAAAATAGTAAACTTTATGCCCCCTTCATGCTTCTTAGTTACCGTCACATCCAAATAAGACATTTTGTTACTGTCATATTCATATTTGAACTTCATGTCTGATCCAGTCTGTGCTCATTTTATTTATTTTTTAGTTTGTGTGCTTTGTAATTAGTTATCCCACTGTTAGGATACTAGATGCAGATAACAGTATAAAGCAATATCACACCGCAGGCCACAGATGCTGGTCAACACAGACATAGTTTGTGTAATGCACAAATACTGTGCCTACAGTCACACATACAACACACTTAACTTGTGGCACATGCAATAAGTACTGTGATCTATAGTGTATAAGACTAGATAGGTAATCTCACTCCAGCCCACTTATTGCATGACTGTGTCAGAGTGTGTGTTTATTTCCCTGCAAATGAATGCATATGTCCTCATGGGCTAACCAACTACAATGGTTATAGATTTTTGGCCCTGTAAGTTGCTATTAGCTTCCACACTGCCCTCTTCTACAAGGCCTGATGATGTCAGCCCCCTTAAGACTACCAGCTGATAGTGTACTATCAGATGTAAGCTGTGGTACATGCGATAAGTACCATGATCTATAGTGTATAAGACTGGATAGGTGGGGGTTCTAATCTCACTCCAGCCCACTTGATAAATGTGTATGTATCCATGTGGCATAACCTTGTTAGCCTAGACATATGTAGAGTTTTGCAGTGTTTTATTTATAGTGGGTGATATGCCCCACCAAAGGACTTACCACAACAAGGTCTGCGTATGTCATCAAGCGTGATATGTCCTAAAATGATAGTAGTAGCAAACATGAGGTGTGTTGCATGCATCACAAACTGTGATCTGTAGTATGCACCATTACATAGGTAAGTGTGCACACCTACATACAGCCAACCTGCACTATGTGTGTGCCTTTGTGTGTCCTGTATGCACTGATTGGAAGTGGTGCTAAGCTCAATATAGCCATATGTTTGTGTGAGCCTGTTAGAGCATTTTACGACATATTATGGAACCATGGGAAGTATGGATTGAACACAAAAAGTACTGTAGCCTTCGACTGTCACTGGTCAGAAAAATGTGGATGTATTCACTGTTGTGCAACCAATACCAACAGGTTTGGGACGTACATCCCAGACTGGCACTGGTATACTGAATGTGGCATTCATCACAGCTATCATTGTATGCAGTGGCACCCTTGCCATGTCACTACATAGGCATATCATACAGCTGTATCAGCCACACAGGTTCCAAGGTACACCAATACACATTGTAGAGAACATGTCCTATGGAGTTCATGTCAGGACTGTACATGTGTAGTCTGTTTCCAAAATGCTTTGGAGGGGATGTGTATGGCTCCATACAAGGAGGTGTCAGTTCCCACTGTGTACCTTCCGCGTATCCCTAACAGGACTAAAACATGTGTTATTTGTGCTATACACCAACATCAGTGTGGTATGCATAGTACATGTTGGTGAGACAGGTATGTAGCACAGGTAGTACACCCCACATGAAACAGCCCCCTCCCCCCCATGCATGTCACACACACATCTGCTGTGACACACTTCATGTGCAGATTACACACTAGGATGCAAAACACAACAATCATAACTGTTGCTGGGCAATTGTTTGTACTGGACAGAGGATATATGTAGATGCATCATCTCCATCAGAACACTGATGGCACTTATGAAGGGTAGTAGACCTTCTTACAGATTAGGGATGCATGAGTATGCTGAATGCCAACATTGTCCTTGTTAGCCTGTTATACACACATGAACCTATGGAGCCATACAGTTGCAGTGTTGTACCTTGCTGACTACATATGTCTACTGTGCTGACATGCCATCCTGTGCTGCTTTATTTCTGCTGTATATCCTTAGGTTATCCCAACAGACTCCTGCAACAGAAACACAAACAGGCCCATGACACACCTGTCATTGTGTAACTATACAACCAATTGAATAGCATTACAACATAAGGACCAAGTAAGATAAACAGCATAATGTATCTCTCGTTAACCACTACAAGTGGCATGGTGCACCAACACTGCTTTACACAAGTACACGTTAAGTAATATATTCACCCTGTGCATCAGACACATAGCTGAATTTCCCTGCATTGATATCAAGGATGACAGGGATGTGGCACAGGTATCATCACTTGCACAGAGTATTGCATAGGGATGCAGGAGGCCTAGGCTGACCCAAATGGTAGACAACATGTGTGTGAGTCAGGGGGGAGCATGTAGGATGGACCATGGAGAGATGCTGTGTGTGTCTGTAGGTGACCTGCATATGACAGTGGTGTGTAAGTGTGTGCATGTACACAGTCAAGCTCAGTGCCAGCCCTACATGTGTTTATGTTGGACAGCTGTGGATTATACATGGTAGAGTTGACAGTTCATCACCTCCGGCCCCAAACACGTGAGCTGGCTCTGCCAGGAGTTGCACTGGCACATCCATGCCCAAGGACAGAAGTGGTGCTAGTACCTGATGGTGACTTCTGTCTGCTGGGGCCATGTCCCCCACAGGACTGACCAGTACGACAAGCCCATGACTTGCCACATCATGGTGTGGACAGCACACTCACCTCTGTAGTGCTGGATGTACTGTCACTATGGGAGCGTGAGTGTGCATGGCCACATTGACTCTCAAAAGATGGTGCTACTGCCCTATGTCCAAGGGTCCAATGTTTAACTCCAACCACACATTCCAGCACAGACAATGTGTGATCCAAGACAGACACAGTCTCAGCCCATGATCCAGGGTGTCCCCTGTGCAGTGGAGGCTGTCACGGATGTCAGATTTTGTGGCATCCATAATCCTAAGCATATGCCTGTTGCTCCATTCTGAACGTGCCTGTGCCTCCGTGATGGTCTGAAACATGTGCTGGGTGACCCATGATGTCACACCTGCAAAAGTTGGTGGACAGACAGCAGGCCTCCTGCAAGCACCCCTGTCAATCTGCCTATGTGGGACCTCAACAAGTCTCTGGCTATGGCCAGTGTCTACATTCACTGGAGCCATAGTTGCCACACTTTCATGTTCAATGTCTCCACCCTCTGACTGTCCAATATCTTTGTCCTCCGGGGATGGGGTATATGTGGGCATACAGACTGTGTGCATTGCCAGTGGGAGCAGAAGAGTGATGTCTACATCTGGGACAGGATTAGCCCCTGACACCCCACCTGTGCCTCACTATGGCCACCATCATCATCAGTGTCCGAGAAGACAGTGACATAAGGTTGTGTAGGGGACAGACTCCAACTCCTATGGTCACCTGCAATAAGAATGAGAAAAGCAGTACATTAATACTTGCACTATTGTATATGAAAAGCATCCAAGACTCCTAACAATGAAGACCCACAACTGCATTAGCGGTCAAACAACTGCCTCCTCTTCCTTCATCCACAAAGCGCTACCTTGGAACACAATTCAAATTCAACTCAGGACCTTTATATCCATCACTTGAAGTAAATCAAGTCAAACATGACCAGTAATATTCACCTTTTACTTACTCAGTATAACACTAAAATTGAAAACACAAAACATAAAACCCAGTTCAACACTTTTCACGATTATATAGAAATACACATTTCCTTCCCTAATGTATTTGCCTTCAACATGTTGTATTTTAAAAGGCAATTTAGATTAATTGTCTCATTTAAACCAGAAGCCTTATCTGCTCTTAACTGTAACTACCAAAGTGTATCTGTTTGTTGAACTGCACTCCTGTGACTACCCCCTCTTGAAACCTTAGGTACCTCTTCCAGACTGGCATTTAAAAAAATCCTACACTGTCCACACACATAATTACATGTACATAGGGCATTATTCTGGCCCTTAACCATACCAGACTATAATTGTTCCTTAACAAAACAGGTGTCATACTTACCAGGGGCAAGACCATGGCCTTGGGCAATAGCTGAGAGACCTGTAAAACATTGAGGGTGGGGTAATGTCAGTACCGCTGCATGTTGCAGCACAACAAGGCAATACGTCCATATATCTCACATTTACAGTAGCTACTGTGTTACTTGTTGCATTGGTCCCAATATGCATTGAGTGTATACCTGAGGTTACACCCCCCCAAAGAGCAAAGACCTGACCCCTATATAAATGTATTTACAACCTGGCACACTGACTGCTACAGTATTACTATACTGATCACAGTAAGCTTACCTGCATGCTCCTCAGCTGTGGAAACTGCGGCACCCACCTCCATGATGTACAGTGTGATGGATGCCTGGGAGCTGTTGCATATGCCTAGGTATGCCAGGAATTCCTTAGTGGCTGAGAGTTGTTGTTCTGCTGCAGGTCCTCCACCAGTGACAGCACAGTCCCTGGTTATATCTGCTGCCCATTAACATGCAGTGTTAATCATATCAGTTGCCCAGTGTCGAACCTGCTGATATGTCCTGCCCTGCTGGCCTGTGGCATTAATGTCATGGACAAGGTCTGACCACAATGCAGCCTGCTGTTCCCTATTATGTCTTCCCCTGGAGAACAGGATGTCATGATGCTGCCTTAGTACTTGCAAGATTATCTCATTCCCTGCATCCAGGAAGGTTGGTTGTCATCTGTGGTACATTATTCCTAAAAGACAACACAAGAGGAACACATTACAGGAGCAGATACATGGACATCCACTATATACAGCTACAGCAAGGGCAAAATGGCCAGCACTATCCACTGCTTGCTCACACATGGCATAACCCACAGTCTGACAACATACTATGTGTGTGGATATAACTGAGATAGTACTATTACCATGGTATTCCCTGTGTGCCATGACAGCTTCTGCTGTATGATCATACACCCAACACTCCAGTCCACTGTAGTGTGTCCCCTAAAGCCAACCACACAATAATATGTCATAGACACAGTGCCAGACAAGAAATAGTGTGCTATAACAACCACTATATAGGGACAGTCCAACAACACCAGTGTGCCACACTGACAAAAGACAATGCCACCCTGATGTATTGTACGTCCCCTGTATGTGTAAGTCAGCAAGGTATCACATAAATGTCATTACCACAGGTCTATGACTGGCTTACTGCTGTAATCCCTATTCTCCATACCTCTATCCTCCCATCTGAATCCTATTATACTCAAAAACAGTTGCATATCTGCAAGAGTGCAATACTCTTCTGTTGAACTGTGTGTCTGGTAAAGGTTTACAAAGACGTGCTCTGTGAGAGAATGGTCTTCTACAGAATGGTTCCCCACAGCCAGCTGCCTCCCTTTTAAACATGCCACCCATCATCAGGTGATAACCTCTAAACTAATCTGTGGTTCTGAAATGCTAATTGCAGCCAAAGTAGCTGAATTGCACTATCATTAGCCAATGACATGTATGCACTGTGCAATATATATAAGGCCTTCATTTAGACCTGGGCCCCTTTCTCAGCTGTTGAGATGGACACTACTGGAGTGAGGAGATTACATCATCACAGAGGGGAGGTCTGTAGCAAAAGCCTTTTCGTAGAGCTGTGTGTACCACAGGCTGCAGCTGCTGCTGCAGGTAGTAGACATAGGCAGATAGCGTGGACACTTTGGACGACAACAAGCTGTAGGTGTATCTGTGTCAGCCCTGTTGTAGAGGCAGTGCCAGGGTGTGGGTACCCTTTACACTCCATTGAATTCATGTGTTTAAGGTATGGATGTTAGGCAACTGTGTCAATAACAGAGTATTAGGTGACATGCAGTACTGCTATACAGATATGTGAAGTGTGTCTCTACTTGCAGGCCTCTGACTTCATGCACTGAAAAGCGGCTATTTAATTTGCAGTGATTTCTGTGGATAAAGAGTGTATTATTTATCCATAAATTGCTGTCTTCACAATAATGTAATTGAAATGCAGCACAACAATTTTTGAATCCAAGACTGTCTGTGGAAAAATGTACTGTATACCAGTCATTTAACAGACTGAGCTACTGAGTTGCTGTTACAGCAGGTGTACTTGCAAGATATATGTGCACACATACACTCAAACATTATCTACATCAGTATGTGCATGGCTTTATACGGATGTATTTCTGTACCAGAGTCCCAGTTAAACACTTATTTTTCAATGAATGCCTTAGCTGGTGACTTTCTACATGTTACTGATAAAAGAGCACATCTACCTCGTATCACAGGCCTCAATTACATCCATTATCATGTGTTTGGCTGTCTAGTGATGTACTATTGCACCAGAATCCAAGGTACATTTCCATTTTTTCCATTACTGTTTATTCCAGTTTGCATGGGGTGGCACGGTCCACAGCTCCACTGAAATACGCCTAATGACTTTAATTGGCAATCACTATGTTTTATTTAAACCACCTGTTTTAATTTAGAGTTATGTGGTGTGGTGGGTACATGTAGTCCCCTGTAGGTGCAATGAGCTTGGGTTCGAAACATGGCAGAGGTGTTTATTTTGTACATCTGACTTACAATGTTAAACACACATATACTCATTATAGCTCTATTTAGCTGAGCTAAGTGAAGCTGCATGACATGGCCGGCCGTGCAGCTCTGTGCTAAAAAAATATAAAGAAAAGAAAAAAAGAGGAGATAGAAAAGTGGTGAAATGAGCCAGGCAGGAGGAAAACATATTGAAAGGCAGGGAGAGATGTGCAAGAAGGGTGTAGGAAAGAACCATAGCTGTCTATTTCTTGTAAAGCAACAACTGTGCAATTTGACAGATTTGTACATGAATTTGGATTCTCAAAGACCAGAGAGAGAGGTGAGGACAACACAATTGCATTGTCAAGCCAATTTAACTATATTACGTGTGTCCAGTGGAAAGGTGTGTGAAATGTAGAGCTATGTATGGGACAATATTTTTTTTGGGACAGGTGCCCATTTTTTTTTTTAAGGCTAGAATGAAATGTTGGGGCAGAGACATAGGTACATGTGGGGGAGGTAAGTTGGGTAGGTGAAGATGCATTTGCAAGCAGACAAGACAGCAGACAGAGGTGGTGTGTGACACATGAGGGTGGGCAAACACCTTTGACAGGGAGGGTATTGTGGAATCTTAGTCCCATGTGACTCCAGACAGCAGCAGTATAGATTCATAGGTTCATAGGTTCATACTAGGCTATCTGCCCTAGGGCATTTATAAGCCTAGCCAGAGTGTGTTTGGCTTTCGCCACCCATTTTAAAATAATTTTGCTATGCCCTTTTTCGAGGTTAGTATACTGTGCCTCTGTCTAACAGTGACACAGAAGTGATACCCGGGTAAACCTACGATCTCACATCCACTCATCAAGATTCCTCTTGAAGAGAGTCAATGAGGGACTCTGCCTAACCTGGACTGGGATTTTATTCCAGAGTGAAGGGAGCCTCTGGGTTATGAATCTGTCCCTCCAGCATGTCCTATTTATTTCAGTGCTGAGGTTAAAGTCTCTTGAGCACGTACCTCGATGGGATTTGGATTTTCTGAGGTGCAGCATGTCCATTAATTCCGGGTTGGACATGGCTTTATACATCAGGCACAGATTGCCTCTGAGCAGGCGGTATGCCACTGAGTAGAGCTGGAGTTTCTTTAACCGGGCAGCATATGGCATCTGTTTGAGCCCTTTGATCCTGTTGGTGAGGTACTTTTGGGGTCTTTCCAGTTGCGGCAGGTGTCTGGTAAGGTGCATCCCAAAGGGGCATTGTACTCAATTATGGGCCTGATGAGGATGAGTAAAGAGGCACGATGACCTCCCTGATCTAGATGTGAATCCCTTCATGATTAGGTGGGCTATATAAAATGTTTTTCTAACCACTTTGGCCACGTGGTTGTCAAATGAGAGATTGCTATCAACTTGGGTCCCCAGGTCCCTAATTACTTATTCTGTACTTAATGGATTACCACCTATGTGGTAATTTGTGGGCACTTTGTTTTTGCCAAAGGGGATGACTATACACTTTTTAGCATTTAGCTTGAGGCCATGGCTCTGGCACCAGTTTTCTGTTTCTATGAGGCCCTTTTGGAGGATGCTTGTGTCGGCTGGAGTGTCAATTATGGTGCCCAGTTTGCAGTCATCTGCAAACTTGGTCAGCCACAGTCCTTCCGTGTTGGCCTGCACCTCTGAGAAATATATACCAAACAAGAGAGGTCCCAGGACTGAGCCTTGTGGGATGCCACTTGTAACTGGTTTGGAGTCTGACATTGCTCCAGCAATTCTAACCATGTGGGTTCTGTCCTTGAGCCAGTTTGCAATCCATCTAGTGACATAGGGGTTTATATTTAAGCTGGTGAGCTTATCTATAATGCCTGAGTGGGGTATTGTATCGAAGGCTTTTGTGAGGTCCAGGTAGGCTGTGTGGACCACCTTCCTCTCGTCAATGGCCTTAGTGACTGTTTCAAAGAAATCAACCAGGTTTAAGAGGCAGGATCTGCGCTTAACAAAGCCAAACTGGGTAGGATCCAGTGTCTGTAGGTCCCCAATATCTTTATTTATGAGGTCCATGATGATCCTTTCCATAGCTTTGTAGACCAAGCTAGTCAGGCTTATGGGGCGATAGTTTCCAGGATCCGTTGAGGCACCACCTTTGTGGAGAGAGACCACTGTTGCTGTATGCCACTCTTTGGGTACATATCCTGTAGTAAGGCTGAGATTGAACAGTAGTTTTATGTTTGGGTTTAGCTCTTCTTGGAGTTCATGTAGGATGCAACCCGGGACACTGTCTGGTCCCATTGATGCTATGTTTTTTTGCTTTGGATAGGGCAGCTCTTACCTGAGCATCTGAGATGTCAGGGGGGGCAGCACTCTGCTGGGATAGATATTTGCCCTTTTGGTGGGGGGGGGGTTTGTGCTGAACCTGTCAGCTAGGATGTTGGCAATGTCTGTGGGTTCAATGTATTTTTTTGTCATCTTGGACTAATTCTGAGCATATCTGGGAATTACCACCCAGGTTCCTAACATAACTAAAGAAAGCCTTGTGATTATCCTTAGTGTCCTGTGCATTTTTTCTCTCAAAGCTGGCCTTAGACGATTTTATGAGTGCCTGTAGTTTTTTGCTAATACTGATCAGAGATGCCTTCCCTTTTTGGGATTTTGCTCTATCATGTAGTAGCTTCCTCCTTCTATTGTATAGTTTCTTTATGGCTGGGGTCCACCAGACAGGACGTCTGCCTTTGGAGGATTGGGACTTGGTTTTATTTGGGATTGCATGATTCATGCATTCCTGAAGGTGTTCATAGAATTCATTTATAAAGGATTCTGCGGTCTGGGCCATATTTTCCACAGGCCCGGGGGCTTTGAAGGATTCCACCTTGGTTTTGAGGAGTGTGAAATTTGCATTAGAGAAGTTTTTCACTGTGGTTTTCAGGGCAGGGGGTGGAGTCGGGATGTGAATATCCAGTGAGATTAGTTTATGGTCTGATCTTACCAATGAGGACTCACATCCTCATCCATGGGATGGTTGGCACTGCTCCTTCACTTCCCTGAGGGTGGCTGCGCTGGTGGCTGGGCACCAGGGTAACACTGCCCCACCAGGTCAACCAGCATGCCCTCAATCCAGCACAGGTATTGGTCATAGCCACAGTGGACTATCCTGCACACCAGGACTGGTAGCTCATCACGGGTGACCTCTCTCCCACTGCCACCACTCCCTGAGAGGTACTGGGCCCCGTCCCCTTGGGGGGTACTACCTGACACTGCAGGTAGTGCAGGGGCAGCAAAGGGAGCACCACTGGTCTGGGTCCCAGATGACTTGGGACCCGGTCCCACAGCCAGTTAAGGCAAAGTAAGGAGATCAGCTGGAACTTGCCTATCTTGACGTGCTGTGGGGCATGAGGTAAAGCATTATGTTACAGTTAGTAACACAAAACCATTGTTAGTATTAACAGAATAGAATATCATATTTATTAATCCAAATACATAATAATGTATATTATGTACAACACAACATTATGTAACATAACAGTCAGTATGGTAACAGCATGCCAGTGTGAAGTAAACCATACGGCCAACAAAAAGGTTAGTTTAACAAAATATGTTAATATTGAATCATAATAAAACATAACAATGATCAACCACATTTTCCAAAATATTGATAGTTTAACAAAATATGTTAATATTAAATCATAATAAAAACATAACAATAATCAACCACATTTTCCAACATATAGTTAGTTTAACAAAATATGTTAATATTAGGTCATAATAATATATTACAATAATGAAAATATTAAGTTAAGAGGTGGGGAGAGAGAGAAAAACATTCCATTAGTGGGATTGCAGATGATATCCCTGACAACATTGGTCATCCATACTTCTACAGATGTATACTGAAAGTTGTGATTGCAGTGACTACAATTCTCCTATAGCTGTTGTAGCATGTACGTGCCTCTCAAGCTGATAGCATGAGACAATAAGGGGCAAGCATTAAAAAATGCAGGTACACAACTACTCAGAACAGTTTCACATAATGTAGAGTTATATAACTACCAGAGTGTTCTGTTCATAGGTTCATAGGTTCATACATAGGTACTAGGCTATCAGCCCTGGGGCTTATATAAGCCTAGCCAAAAAGATTCCCTGGCTTTCACCACCCAAGAAAATGTTTCTGTAAATGGATTTGGTATACATTGCATTCCTGGTAATAATTTGTCTAGTACACATATGACAGATGGATTAGCCAGTTTTAATTACGTTACAAGAAATTGTGACACTTGAGAGGCATGTTTGTGCACAGTAATTAAACTAGACATATATCATGCCTTAGTTGGCAGGCAAGGGAGTAGAACCCCCTAGCTGTGACCTTGGGAGACATCTGCAAATACTTTAATAATTGACTGCAGCAGCATAATACAGGCAAGCAAAAGATATAGCCATACTGGAATTACACAGTTTTATTTCTGAATCAACAATGCTGATGCATACATTCTTGCTATTGAGTATAACACTCTGTGAGATCTAAACACATTATCTGCACATAATATGGGCTAACTCACCCATCACATTTTTGTGTTCTTGGGGAGAGACAGATTGTGTGCATTATGTGACTGATACTGAAAATGTTTTGCTACATAGCACTGGATTCGAACCCAGGACTGTGTGTGACAAAATGTACAGTGTCCAAGGAATTTAACAGACTGAGCTACTGAGGCACTACTGACTGCAGGGTGACTGATACTTGCCTGAAGACCATCTGGAAACATACTATGAATTGTGCAATACATGTTACAGGACTTTCCTCTAGTATTCTAGTACTGTTACAATGTTTTACTAGACTGGAGTGCCAATAGAACACACATTCATGGTATACAACCATACTGCATATATTACTACAGCTTTATTTCACTTCCAACAATACAGGCGAGCACATATTACTGTTATTGGTTTGCAATATCTGTGAAGTCCACACATACAATATTTGGCTGTGGAGTGGGCTACCTCACCCATATACCTTTATTACCTGATGTCTGTGGAAGACAGAGCATTATCTGACTGTTATTGGCTTAGCGAAAGCCTTGAATAGTGCTATGAGTTAAGCAATATAGTTTGCAGCCATTAGATTTGTATTCTACAGCTATTACAGTGTTATACTTGACTGCAGCAACCTTTCCTTACAGACTCAATGCATACAGCTTTACTACAATGTTTATGACAAGACAATTCTGATGTACACCATTTTTCTTGCTATCATTGGTATTGTTTCTTGTTTTTATTGAACTACAGTTATTATTCATTTATTGCACTACAGCTCTAATTCCAACTTTATTGCACTACAGCTCTAATTCCAACTTTATTGCAGTTACTGCTTTACTCTCTCTTGCTTATTGCACTACAGTTGGCATAATACATCCATACTCACCACGCTCATGGCGCAACCTGGCTAGGTGCCTGGCATGAGACTAGACATTAGAATCCTTCTCAGCTGCAGCTGTTGGGAGAAAAGCACACCATTATGTATACCAGTTTTGCAGACATTCAGATTACATATTGGTAAAACAGAGGAAAAAGTACTTACATAATTGAGGGCATTCCCTGTCCTTACTTCTTGGACCCAGGTGTCCAAGGTTCCGGTCTTTTGTATTTTCAGGTCATCATGGTGGTGACAACACTGCACATCTGTTCAGGGGATGCCAGTAACACTGGTGAGTTCTCTGGCCAGCCAGTCTCAGACCTCCACTTTACACTCTGAGCCCTGGAAACTGTCCTGCAGCAGCCTATCCTCCTGTATTTTTACAAGAAACCCATCCATGACCCTGGAATCCTGAATGCCCCAGTGCTTCACCCAAAAGCACACATCTTCTCCAACACCACCAGCCATATCAATAGATGATGGACTTCAATGGTTTCTGCAAAATCCATGCCTAGTATGCTTTATATAGGCTGTTTTCCCATCCTTACACATCATAGAGCAGCATTCAAAAAAGTGCAATGGTGCTTAGCAGGACACAAACCAGCCAAGCAGAGCTGAGTAGTACTCAAACATGTGCAATCATGATTTTAGCTAAGCTGAGCACCATGTAAACATTGGCAGCCATTAACATGTTTATGCGGTGCTTAGCATGAATTAGCAGTGCATAGCAAAGTGCAGCAGAGCCATATTTTAAAATTTTGTCCATAATGTGTGCAAGTGAAATACAGACTTCTGACTTCTATGTATTTGAACCCTGGACCTACTACACATACAGCCATAATGCCGCCCATTAAGCTACGTGGATATTAAGAAATCCAGTATACCTTCACATATACCACTGAGCTACCTGCTATCTGTGTTGAGCACCATGCAAACATGCATAAACACACAAATAGATAATTAATTACATCTGGTTTCTATATTTAGATGTCTGGCAGGTATCTGTCATGTATGTATGAGCTCCGCTTAGCTTAGCTGCATTCCACGTTGCATCACACAAATGACAAAAGAAAATAAAAGAAAAACAAAATAAAACACATAAAATGTCATTATGCTTATTAATTACATCCAGTTATATTTTTAGATGTCTGGCAGGTGTCAGCTGTCTATATGTGAGCCCAGCTTGACATTGCTGTGCTACGAGCTGTGCGTGCATTTAAAAAAAAAAAAATCAAACAACACTGATTCAATATCCATGTTCCTCAGCTCTCCCTCTGCAGTGTGCCATTAGTAATATGCATGGCATGCTGTCGAGGGGGACCGTGGCCATGTACACATGTGGCTCTACATGGTACCTACATGGAGTTTATTAAATCCTGGGGTATGTGTTTAAAAGGTGTGTTTTGTGTGTGTGTGTGTGCGTGTGTGTGTGTGTGTGTGTGTGTGTGTGTGTGTGTGTGTGTGTGTGTGCACGCGCGCGCATGTGTGTGCTGTGTGTGTGTGTGTGTGTGTGTGTGTGTGTGTGTGTGTGTGTGTGTGTGTGTGTGTGTGTGTGTGTGTGTGGTCTTTTTCTCATTTTTTTCCTCTGTCCTTCATTAAGTTTTTTTATTTTCTGATAAATCACTGAAAATTTTAGACAAGTCCTTAATGCCAGGCATTAGAGTTTCATACTTCTTATTGTTCAGAAACTGCATGTTGATGCCAAATCCTATGGTGAATTAGAGTAATATTTAACAGCTTTGCCCCCCATTATTTTTACTATGTGGAGCATTCTTGAGCAAAGAAATTGAGAGATATACAGGGAACAATACAGTTCAACTGCACCCGGTTTTGCAAACACCTCTGATTTTTGCCTCACATTGCTTGCCCTGTCCCTGATTTTCTGGAAAGTTACTGAGGATTACAGACAAATCACTTATGCTAGACATTAAACTTTAATATTTATTATTGTTTAGAAAATGTGTGTTAATGCACCTGTTGCCCTGTTAACTTTTTAACTGAATTAGAGTAACAGCTATTAGTTGTCCTTATTTCCATGATTTTGTCCCCCATTAGTTTTCCTTATATCCAGAAATCTTGAGGAAAGAAGGTGAGGGGTATGCTAGAGCCCCCTCTCTGCCCACACACATTGTGAAAGTAATTAAAAATGTACCTGCAACAGCCCAACAATTCCTGTCTGTCTCCAGTCACATGACTACTAAGCTAAAGATTGCTAGGAAAGCACTACAAGTAGTTACTAAGGGCAACCAGTTGCAGTCACTTAGACTGCACAATTCTTAGTAATCTCTGTGAGATAGCAACTGATCACAGTGCTGCATTGGCAAAGGGCACCCACTCACAGGAGTCTATTTGGCATGGTAATAGGGCATGGGTTGACTACCCATGTTCTGTTCCTATGATCAGAAAAAAGGAAATTGCTGGTCACTGTACATATTTATAGAGTCAGTGAGTCATAGAGTATACAGTACAGAGTTACCTCCAGTCCCCAGGAGGAGCAAACAAGCCATAATGGGGTTGAATTTATGGGTGTCCATCTAACAGTCATGGCTTGCATTAAAGCAAGCAAGGATATCACTCTGTTTTATGTAACATATTCCAGAGGTGGGAGAGTACTGCATAATAAATTTGTGCCTGCAGCATGTCTTATTTGTTTGTTAATGGAAATTAAAGCCTTTGGATTTCATGTTTGTGGAGCCATTTGTTTTGTGGAGTTGTAGGAAATCATGGAGAATTGAATCATCAATGACACAGAATAGTAGACATCAATTATAGCACAGGACTCTGTACAAAACAGAATGTGTAGATAAAAGTTTCAACCCTGTGTTGGTATATGAGGATCTCCAGCCTGATGATCTCTTTAGACAACACCCTTTGGGGACTGTAACTTTGTGATGTGTTTGGATAATTGCATACAAATAGGGACATCATATTGTATAACTGGTCTGATCAGTGTATATTATAGAAGAAGAATAACTTATTTTGACTAGGGTGAGGTACCTTGACTTATAAACTGGGCTAGGCAGATGGATATCCTGACTACTGTTGCTTTGTGGTGGACAAAAGACAGGTAGTTATCTACTAGGGAGCTGAGATCTCTGCTAAGCATATTATTCTGGAGTGTGGTGGCAAATACAATATAAAGTGTTAGCATGTTTTGTTTACCAAAGGTGACAATAATACATGTCTTTGCATTTAACTTAAACCCATTTCCTAATGCACTATTGGTTTGTATAGTTTATCCCTTGCTGGTATCAGCTGATGAGTAAATGACATCAACATCTTAACTTCATAGCCTCACATTAGGCTTTGTGCCCACTGAATGGCATACAGCAACAGTTATCCCACTCTACAAACGGGGAGCCACCATTGATCCCAGGAATTATCGCCCTATTAGCCTGACGAGCCTGGTCTGCAAGGCCATGGAATGTATCATCACGGAACTCATAAACAAAGACATTGGTAACCTCCAAACTCTGGATCCCACCCAGTTCGGGTTTGCGAAAGGCAGATCATGCCTCCTGAACCTGATCGACTTCTTCGAGGCAGTCACCAAAGCCGTAGATGAGGGTAAGGTGGTTCACACAGCCTATCTTGACCTCACCAAGGCTTTCAACACCATCCCCCATTCTGAAATTATAGCTAAACTCACTAAACTAGGTATAAATCCCTATGTCACAAGATGGGTTGCTAACTGGCTCACTGACAGAACCCACACTGTAAAAGTTGCACACTCCAAATCTGACCTCAAACCAGTGACAAGTGGAGTACCTCAGGGTTCAGTCCTGAGACCTCTCCTGTTTGGTATATACTTCTCTGAAGTACAGGCTAACACAGAAGGCCTCTGGCTAATGAAGTTCACAGATGACGGCAAACTAGGACCCATAGTCGAGTCCCCAAATGATGTTGAAATCCTACAGAAGGGCCTCTCTGGGACAGATGCCTGGTGTCAGAGCCATGGCCTCAAGCTCAATGCCAAAAAGTGCATTGTCATCCCCTTTGGTAAAAACTCTGTACCCATGAACTACTACATAGACAGCAGTCTGCTTAACACCGAATGTGTGTTAAGAGATCTTGGGACCCAGGTGGACAGTAGCCTGTCCATTGATAGTCACATCACCACAGTAATCAGGTAGTCCTTCTACATGGCACACCTCATCATAAAAGTGTTCTCATCCAGAAAAAAAGAGGTCATTGTTCCCCTCTACTCGGCACTCATTAAACCCATTATAGAGTACAACGCCCCTTTTGGAATGTACCTCACAAGACATCTGCAGCAGCTGGAAAGGTCACAGAAGTACCTCACAAAGAGGATTACTGGCCTCAAACAAATGCCCTACACTGACCGTCTCAAAAAATTCCAGCTTTACTCCATAGCATATTGACTACTCCGAGGTGATCTCTGCCTAACATATAAAGCTATGTAAAACCCAGAGCTGTTGGACATGCTACACCTAAAGAAACCCCAATCCCTCTGAGCTACACGCTCTAGGGGCCTAAACCTTGTCACCACAATAAACAGGACATGCTGGAGGAATAGATTCCTATCCCAGAGACTTTCCATACTCTGGAACAGGCTACCCATCTATGTCAAGCAAAGTTCTTCATTAGCACTCTTCAAGAAAAATTTTGATGAGTGGATGGGAAATAGGAAATACATCCTGAGGATCACTTCTGTGTCTCTGCTCGACAGTGGCACAGGAAAATAGCTTTTTTGGGTGGCGTAAGCCAGGAAACCTTGTTGGCTAGGATTACATAGGCCCTCGGGCTGATAGCCTAGTACCTACCTATGAACCGATGAACCTATAAACATATTTAGTTAACAGTATATTGCAGTTAGTGGTATGGAGATGCAGCAACTGGATACCGAACAGAAAGAATTCCAGTATGGTCCATGAGGAATGATTTTACCTTTCTGAGGTGGCAGCTGCTTCTTTAACTACATGGGTTCTATCATCTACCTATCTATCTATCTATCTATCTATCTATCTATCTATCTATCTATCTATCAGGTAGTTTTCTATCTCTCTCTTACAACATAGGGGTTTATGTTTAGCCATTTAAGCTTAACTGGAATACCAGCATGGGTAGTAGTGTCAAAGATGTGGGCTAGATCCAGGTACACTAAATGATCTGCATGGCTGCTATCTACAGTTTCAGTGACTTTCTTGGAAAAGTTTACTAAGTCAAATAGCCATGATCTCCTAATGACAAAACCATATTGCTGCAGGTCTAGAACATTAATTCTTAAGTTGGTGCTTATGACATCAGATACAACTTAATACACTACTTGGGTTTACCGCCTGCACTTACTAGATTGATGGGTCTGTAGTTCTTGAGATCTGAGATGGGGACACTTTATGGAGGGGCATAATGTCTCAGGGACATACCTTGTAGCTATGCTTATGTTGAACAGTTTTAGTAGTTAAAGATTGATTTCTTTTTATCTTTGACTACCGGTGCTAATTTTAATTTGTGTTCCACTATGGTCGTCCTTATAGTAATTTTCACATTTTTGCTTATAAGCCCTAATTAGATTTTTCTTTTATTACATAGCTCAATAATGTCACATTCTACCAAGATGGTTTGTTTTTATGTTCCCTGATATATTGGTGCTGCTTGATTGATGTTGATTCTTAGGCTGGAGAATAAAGTTCTTTGGCATAAGTGACAGCTGAAGCTGCATGGGGCCCGGAAATTTTGCATTTGAATTTTGAGAGCTCATTATATAGCTCTTAAAATATTTTAGTCTATGAATTCATGGGGTGCTAATTGTGATGGGTTTAGATGCATTAATGTTGTTAGTGCAGCCATGGCTAGAGTGTTAAGGTATACTGTATGTGCTGCCCTAGTTTGCCTGAGTGCAGAAGATGAATGTTATGTTATGTTTCCCTTTTCCAGCTGTGGCACTGCAAAATGTTAGTACCACATATTATTTGTGTGAATGGACTTGTGGAACTATTTGCCATGATGTAGCACATTGGCTTGGAACTGAATACTGTCACTGGTGTGGTTCATACTCTAGAAATGGCTGCTGTGATTTGGCATAGGCACTTGGTGCTGAATAAACCAAATCAAGAATAAAAGGCAAGCACAGAGAGACCACGTTCCTGTTAAAACATGTAGCATAAAAATAAAAACCTTGTGTACAGGAACGTGAGGGCTTGTAAAACTCAACACTGCTTGTTCGCAAAGTCACAAAAATACTGCATTCCTCTGCAGACACCAGCAAGTAGTACTAAGCAGCAATGGCAAATAAAAAGCAAAACCAGAAAGCAGTCCACAACGTCCAAAACGATAAAAAACCTTCTTTATTGCATGCAGTAGTAAGCGCTTTCACCAGAATGGCTTCCTCAGACTGATGTTGTCAAAGAGTTAATGTACTGCTGTGCCAACTCATGGCCTATACATTTTATGGAAGGGGTGCAGAGTGGTTTAACAGTGTAATTCAGTATGCTGACATAACCTATGTATTTTACAGTGGGGGACAGTGCAACATGGTTCCATGGTGTACAATTTCTAAATTCCTGGCTCCGCCACTGGCTGATGTCTCAAATTATTGCCTTGCCCCATTTAAAACAGTTGATTTTTTGGTAAGGCACTGAGGGTTACAGTAAGTTAGTTATGACAATCATTAGAGTTTCATATTTTTATTGTTCAAAAATACATGTCGATGTAAAGCCTGTTATTCAGTAAGCCTTTTAAGTGAATTAGAGTAATATTTAAAAATTGCCCCAGTTGTGGGCCTTTGCCCCTCCCCACCTCCCATTATTTTTGGTTTTGTCCAGAATTCTTGAGCTAAGAAGTTGAGAGGTATGGGAAAAGGATACATTTTGAGAAATTTAATCCAACCACTTTAGTTTTGGAAAGACAGTAGTTCTGCAACTTGCCTTATTATTGCTATCTTATACTTAAATCAGGTTAGATAATATTTTTCTTAGCTATTTTGGTGTGTATCTCCTGTGGACTGCTGCATTATGAGATGTGGGCTGTGGCAGGTTTCATAAATTGGTATAGCGAGTCTGCGGCTGGCTATAACTCGTACTTTTCTTCTCAGTTAAATTAGTGAAGATTGCAAACACTAATAACAACAGACTTTTGAGTTACAGACTTTGTACTTCAGAAGAACGGATGCTAATGTTAAACATGTTATTCTAGCCAGTTTCCAAGTACATAACAGAAGTGAAATGTTTCAAATTTGTCAATAGTTATGGACCTTTGTCCCCTCCTTAACATTTATTTTTGTTTCTGAGAGCAATGGCTGGGACATTTTTTTTTTCTTTGGCGAACAGTATGTTAAGAGCAAACCAAAGGGATTAATCCTACAACTTTATCTATACTGTTGTCACTGCCTTTTATTTTTTACCACTTTTGTTGATTAAAGATGATCACCAGAAGTTGTTATCTATGGTGAGGGTCTGTTGGTGCACAAAAGCAAATGGCATTTAGGATGATCACAACTAAGTAAGCAATGGTGCAGCTTCATTTGGGGTTGTGTGGAACAGCATTATGCCCGAAGGCACTAAGCTGAAATATATTTATGGTGATGCTCTCAATAATATTTTTTCTGTAGAAATAAACAGATATGTGGGCAGTGGTAATACTACACCCTACTCATACAATCATACACGTGTATCTTTTTTCTGTGTAATGTTTTTAGAAGTTGATGTAGGGCTGATGTATCTTATGGTTGAAGTGAAGTAGATTACTGTGGCTGTTAATTCTGTGCTATAGCTGTAAGGGAAGTAGATCACTGTGGCTGTTATTTCTGTGCTATAGTTGTAAGTGAAGTAGATTACTATGGTAGTTATTTCTGTGTTATAGATGTAAGTGAAGTAGATGATGGCTTTTATTTCTGTGCTATAGTTGTAATTGGAGAAGATTACTGTGGCTGTTATTTCTGTACTACAGTTGTAAGTGAAGTAGATTACTGTGGCTGTTATTTCTATGATTAATTGTAAGTGAAATAGATTACTGTGGCTCTTATTTTGCACTTTTGGCAATTACACAAGAAAGGTGATTAGCATTCATGGCTGTATGTATGTGTGGGGTAGGTTGGGCATAAAAACAAAGGGCAGTTACATAAGCTGTGCAAAAGAGTTATTGACATGGCTAGTTTGAAGAAAATGAACTCTAGGCAATGGTTACTTGTAGAAAGGGATGGGAAATTTGTGGATTTGTCTAACTTTTTTCCTCTTTCTCACAATTGGTGTGACCCCAGAGAATGGTTATATTCATTGCTGGAGTGCAGGAAGTGCATAACAATTACATGATCAAAACAGCAGTTACAGGATCACATCTGATTGATTTTTGATATAGTCTGTTAGGAGGACAATATCTGTCAAAGTGCCACACCATATATTTATGTAATTCCTTTGCAGTCAGAGGTTGTGAACCCTTTCAGAAGTTGGACATTCCTTTGAAACACTGTGTAGTTAGTACCATCTACCATATTAGAAGTTTCCATCATCACATGAACTGGAAGGAACAGCTAATAGAGAACTAAAATCTAATCTAGAAAAACAGAAATAGCTGTGAAATGTACCTCATGTGATCATAATTGCAATGGCTAGATTTAAGGAAATGCCACAGAATCAAAGGAATATAGCAAATATGAGATCAAAGAATTATAAAACAGTGTGTATAAAGATAAGGTAGAGGTAAGATATAGAATGCAAAATATAAGGTGTTTAGAATGGGAAAGGGAATTAAATTTCACCAACAGGTTAACGGAGAAACTGACAAAGTATGACAAGATCTTAAGGTATCAAAACAACAGATCAAAAGAGGGTTCTATAGATATCTGGAAACTGAGCAAGAAAGATGAAAGAAGAAAGAGTACATCTTCACAACCAGTATAGTATGGCAAAGACGTCAAGCTATTTAGGTTTTGATTAAAGATAAATTAGGAGAGATTAATGACTTAGTGATAAGGGACAGCTGTACTACAGGTTATACAGAAAGAGGGAGGTCTTGTAGGTCAGGTAAGTATGGACATGGAAGCTGGACACCGGCTCTGGATGGGTGAGATGGGAAGTTGGAGAGCTAGGAATTAAGGACAATGAATGGAAGGGATAAGAGATGAACCAGAAGGGTAAAAAGCTATGAGGGTGCTGTGGTGTGATGTAATATAGGCATTAAGGAGAGAAAAATTAGATCAGAGTCATCAGACATCAGACTCTAGCTGGAGGTGGAAGTTCGTGGTTACAATGGTTTTGCAGTAGAATCTGTGATGAGCAAAGAAAATGGACTGGGGTTTCAGTGGGTGGATAAAAAACAGAAGGTATAGTGATAGATATTGCTTTATGCCTTAAACTTGAAGGACATCAAAAACGGTGACGTCAAACCGATTAGGAGTAACAATTTTTGGAAGGTCTGTAGATTCTTAGTGCTGACATAAAGATAACGAAGAAAGATATGTACACAGCTAGCCATAAATGATAGGATGGGTACTAGTCTATACTGAAGGAGCAAAAAAGAAAGGCCACCTAACAGTTCTGTCACAAGTTATATGAATCACAGTCCCACAGTAAGATTCCATTCGAAGGAGAGGATTTACAAAGATATCGGTAAGGTTAAATATTATCTGCAGGAGAACAGCAATGTTTGGATAGACTGGGAAGACGGGCTGAAATCCTGTAGGTGATAAAATAGACAAAAAGACTGAAGTGGGTGGGCTTTTACCACTCTGTAGCAGGACAGATGGCAGAGAGCTTGGTGGGGATGTACAACAGTACTTATGAGAATATTATTTTTTTTGAGTCAGTGGTAAAAGCTGATTCTTCTGCTCAAAGGAACAAGGAGAAGGTAATTCGGGATAATTACAGACCAATCTCCCTTATATATGTAGATCTCAATTTTGTGGCTATCATGTTACAGGAAGTTATCCAACAACCTAGTTGTGAGGAACAGATATGTTTTATGAAAAAGAAGGTCATTTATAGATCTTTGGTAGAAACAGGACCCTACAATGAAAGACGGAATAAGACCAGGCCCCAGTTATACTTGTTAGTAAGAAAGCACATGATTCCATCAACAAGGATTTATTGCTAAGAGTCTCAAGAGGGCTGATAATAGGTGATCAATTTATTGGATGGGTTTCTGCAAAGGATAACAATGGCCTTTTCAAGCAAGTCTTGAAAAGTATGATATTATAAATTTGTAATGTGATAGAAGACGGAGACAAAATGAAGAATTCAGTAGCAAATAATGAACACCAACAGCATCAAAGAGCTACAATATCATGTGGGTCAACCAACATTGTAACTGTGTTAATCTTAAACATTGTTATGACAGGCATACTACCACATTATGTCATGTCATGGCCAATAATACAAGGACACAGTTTGTCTAGCTATTCAGCCTATCTTGAGGAGTAAGCATGTCAGAGGTACCCCTGTTTGCCATATTTTCCTTTTGTACCTCTAGACATCCTTCCTGTCTTGAGTGAGTCTGGAGCCTTACTCTTTAGTTCTCCTTCTGGCAACCTGTTCCACTCATCCGTCACATGTTCCATAATGAAATGTTTTTTTAAGTCAAGTCATGCCTCTTCCTGCATCTTCTCTACATGACATAGGAGTCAATTCCCTCAAAATCTCTTCTTATTATTTTATGTACATATATATATATAATAGCCAAGGAAGTGCAACCCAAATACTGACTGCATCACAAATCAATGAATAAACAAATTCAAACACTTCCTGCATCACAGAAATTACTTCTGCTATACTGAGCGAAACCTTTAACTTGGGATCTAAAATCATAATGGAGCCAAACTGAGTCACAAGATGCCCTGGAATACCTTTGATTTTCAACTTTTCAGAATTCTGAAATGCAATATTATTGTCAACATAGTTCAATCGCTGCAGTCTGTAGCAAACATTTGACTATCAGCACTGAACACAAAAATGAACTGAACATTGGAATAATTCTTTAATATAAGCATATATATAGGTAGGGAAAGCAATTATGGAGACATAAAATGCTCCTTAGGTTTATTTTACATATTTACAAAGACAAATATGTAGATTTTAACTCCATGCTGGTATTTCAGCTGAAATTCATTACACTCATTACCATTGCAAAACAGCAAAATAAAGCTTTGAACATAATTCCATTAAGCAGTGGTTCTTGTAGTTATTTAAAATGATAAGTAAATGGTTCTTGTAATTATTTAAAAGTATAAGGAAATTTATAATAAGACATGTTTGCATTCAGCATGTTTCTACTATCATAAAAGCATTTTCATGTTTGGAAGGAATATGATTGCACATCCCCTTGTTCAGCTGTTTGAAAGTTTAGTACAGCATTGTTGTTATATATTTCTGATGAAATATTGGAGGTTTTCTTCAAATGCATTGATAAATCAGTAAAGAAGTATCTCAGGCCATTTTTTTGTTCATGTACTAATCAGAAGTTCAAGACAGCATCCACAATGAAAACTAAGCACAATGCAAAATGTCAGACTGGCAGTGCCAAATGTTATCTCTTTCTCTCTCTCTGCCTTTGAGATTGCTACAAAACTTTTATATAATAACATGGCATTTGTCTAAAAAACACACTTAGAACTGCATTTCTAACCACATTGCTTCCAATGCAGCATGCCTCAGAATTCGACTGCACAGCTTTGGCTGCTGGAAAGAATAACACTGTAGCTGCAGCCCATCACAACTAAAACACATAGTTTTTTTGGATAATGTATAGTATTTCCACTTCTGGGATACTGCAAACTTAGTACACATATTCTGGTCATTAGTTTTACTCAGCCTTTTCTGCAGAGGTCAGATAGCCCTGCAAGTTATTAAGTTTAGTGATTTCATCAGTAATCTCAGCCTCTAAAGCTTTCTCAATTGGAACAAAGAACTTTATGAGCAGTTCAATATACATTATTTAAAGCTCATCTCCAGGTTCAGTTTCTGCCAGTCCCTGAGTAAATCAGGGAAGGCATTCCCATATGTTGGCATCTTACTAACACGTAAGCCCCTGGAAATTACTTTATGTAATAGACAGGCTTCAAAATGCAGCTGTTGCCACTACAATAGGTACTATGACTTAATCTTGCATTAGGCAAGATTTGTGGACAATTTCTTTTTTTCTCTGGGCTGGGTTGATAAGAGTTTTATATGACTTTGTGGAATATCTATATAGTACGATGAATTATTTAAAGTTTGCTGTTAAGTACTCATATACTGAGATTGACTTTCTAGATGTATGTTTAAGGAAAACCACTGATGGGATTGATACTGCTATTTATAAGAAAGCATGTAGGAAGAATAATTTGTTACATGCCAACAGTATGCACCTTGGATATGTTAAAAGAAATGTGATAGAGGGTCAGTTTTATAGGAATGCCAGAATACATAGTCAAGACAGTGATATGTATTTAGCCTTTAATGATTTGACTAAAGAGCTTTGTCAAAGAGGCTACCAAGAATCAAAGCTGTATTGTGTTCAGAATGAAGTACTATCCCAGTGTCTGATGAAAGCAAAACCATTTTTTAATAGTGACACTGATGGTGATTGTGCAACTAAAAGCCATGATGCTGATTCACTAAGACTGTGTCTTAATGACTCTAGCAACTTTCGACATATTTGAGATGTTAGAAAACATTGGAATATTCTTATATAAGATGCTAAGGTTAAAAGGATATTTGGGGATACACCAATATTTTCCTATAAGAATTATAATTCTATTAAGAGGAAATTTTATTTTTTTATTTTTTATTTTGTAAAATAAAATTGTGTTATAAAGCATTAAATAGATGTAATGGCCCTGATATGAGACCCAAAGGAACATTTAAGTGTGGAGGGTGCAATGTTTGTTGTTATAGAAGTGAGCGTGATTATTTTTTACATTCCATCAATAGCTATAAGTATAACTTAAATTTTTATGCTGATTGTGGTATGCAAAATGTGATCTATTATACATGTTGTGATGTATGTCAAAGCTACTATGTTGGTAAAACTAACCGGCCTTTCAGAGATAGGATTAGAAAACGCATATATTCTATGAACAGCTGTGATACGAGGAATGCACTTGGTAAACATGTGTCAGAGCATGGGTCTATGCATACCTTTAAGTCCTTTGTATTAGAAATATGTTTCTAGTATAAGAGGAGCTGATATAAGAACACGTACTGAAGGACTTGAAACTAAATGGATACTTTTACTCCAGACTGCTAAAGGGAAGGGACTGAATGAATATGTCCCTTTAAACCAGCCCTGATGTCACGTGATTTAAGGTGCTAATTATTTAATTATTTAAATGGTGTTCTCACACTAGTAGTTTAGATTTGATGAAGCACTGAGGTCTGGTGTGAAAGCACTCATCTACTTTTACTATATTTTATTATTTTTTTTATGTGTTACTTTACTTGCTATTAAAGCAACTATTGACTGCCTTCTGGTTCAGCTGACTCTTTGTTGTGCTTGGATTTGTATTTTATTTGGTCGGCCCATCTACTCCTTCATTTATCTGTGTACATTTGACATATAGTTCTTTGACAGATCCTGTTCCCAACAGACCATATCAGTAATCAAGCTGAAGTGATCCTGAAACTGTTGTTTGCTTTCCCTCATCATCTTCCTCAACCGTATATATATAATATGGGTTGGGAGGGTGGCTTAATGGTTAAGGTGTTTGCCTTATAAACACAAGGTGCAGGGTTTGAGTCTCACAAGGGATAATTGGCTAAGCTTAAAATGGCTTGCAAGGGCAGTTAGCTTAGTACTAATCTATGAACCTTATATATATATATATATATAAAATTACATAAAATAATTTTTGCTGGTTATTTTTTATTTTGAACTGAACTGTATAATGTAGAATATGTACAAAAATGTATATTCCTTAATGCTGTTCAATTAAAATTGCACACAATACAGGAAACCACAAATGCTCTTACATTTAATCCAATTTGCAGCAGTGTCTGTATGGTGCTATAAATTCAACAATATTTGCAATGGTTTGGCAACAAACATATCCATTTTTTTAGGCAGAAAATAACTACAAACAACACTGGCCTTGATTTAATTAAAGCAAGCATACTTACTTATTTTATTTATTCAGTTTGTTAACTGGGTAAATGGCCTGTTTCAAAGACCTTTTTTTTCACCATGATCCTGGCCTATGAGCAAAGACAAAATAGCTACATTACTTATGCAGTGATCTTTGTAGCATATAAAATATACAGGTACACAGAACAGCTTACTTACATTACTTCCAGTTATAATAGTTACTAATAGAGTGAGCCACACTCTCTTTATGGCTCTCCCACCATCTCTGGGTGCTAAAGAAATTAACAGTTACCTGGTACTTTCAAGTAGATCCTGGGGTCTGGGGTATACATCTGTTTTACTGACAAAATTGTACAAGTGACAATGAATGTTGAAAGGAAAAAAGAATAAGGGTAACGCACTGCGTACACGTCACATCTCAGATACAGAGCTTCCACAAGAGGCATTAGCAGCTCCTCTCCCCATCATACTCAGACAATAAGTCAGATGGAGGCAGTGGATAAAAAGTTTGACTTAACTATGGCCAAGATCCAGCAGTTAACATGTACATTGCAGAAGTATATCACTTGTAATAGCAATAAGCTGTGGGATATGGAACAGGCAGTCAGAGTGCATTCAGATCAGATCACTGTCAACACCTCTAATTTTGAGGTGTTGCAGAAGAAATTAGAGGAAACCCAAAACTGGTTGGAAGATGTGGAGGAAAGGCTTGTGGACTTTAAGGACTGTAGCCACAGTCAAAACATCAGTTTTACTTGGATACCTGAGGTGGTGGAATCTCAGCACTATATTGACCACATCAGAGGAATTATAGCAAACTGGGCAGGTATAGCCCTTGATGAAATTCTAATTGAGATCGCACACAATTTTCTTACCCACAGCTGTGAAAGGCACCACCACTTGTGAGGTTTTTGAAGGAGAGGATCATGACTTAATTTTGGCAGCCTGGTAAACATTTGTTAGAGAATGGCATGCAGGTGTCTGCAGATAACAATTATACACCTAAAATGCAAGCTAAGAGAGCAGTGTTTAGACATGCAATTAAAAACTGCTGAGCTGATTCATGGAAATTTTGCCTGCAACATCCCATGAAGCTGAATGTCTGGTTACTTGGAGGGTCCTAAACATTCATAGTCTCAAAAATAGCTATCTAGAAGTTGAAGCAGTAAGCCACTTAAGGGGCTGCCTCATAGAATGGTGGAACTAAGTGACCACTTGATAAGGCAACAGTTGAGGGTAGAGGCTATTTCCTGGTATTCAAATGTAGAGTTGTATCAAAATATAGACCCACTGCTGTTCCTCAGGCTAATACATTCGGAATCGTCAGTCACAGAGCACTGACTGTTCTAAGCTCTACAGTCTGGACTTGTATATGTTAATAAATTTTTCCCCCTAGATTTAATAAAATCCATGTAGGCAGAGTGTAGAGCCTACACAGAATGTTACCATGTCTGTTTACCCGATTCCCTCTCAGCAGCACATCCATGTATATTAATCATGGTGCGTTGCTGAGGGACAGCTGTGGAACACAGTTACTGAATCAGTATAAGGAATGTGGTGCTAACTGTGTCCACAGATGACTAACACACTCCCTGCACTGTCCAATTGTATTACAGCAATGTAATTTAATTTTTTTTAAAAGCATGTTTGCATGGCGTGGAGCACAGCAGTGCCAAGCGGTGCCAAGACACCTGCCAGGCATCTAAAAATAGAAACTGGATATATTTAATTAGATCTGTAAAGGTAATGTTTAAGAATAGCTGAGCAGCTTTTACATGGTGCACCATGGTGCTCAGCACTGCTTAAAGGTAGCTCAGAGTTATACGTAAAGGTATAGCAAAACTTCACATATCCATGCAGCTAAATGGGCAGAGTTATGGCCTCATGTGCAGTAGGTGCAGGGATTGCATACATAGAAGAGCAAGTTAACATTTTTATTCAAAAAAGAAATTATGCAAATTATTTTTAAATACTGGCCTGCCGCACTCAGTTAAGGTCTGCTAAGACCTGCTAAGCACTGCATAAACAAAATAATGGCTGATGATGCTTATGTACTGCTTGGCAGCTCTTGGCTAGTTTGGGCACTGCTAAGCACTGCCAAGCATTCAGTGTTTTCCAGGTTTTGTACTGCTTAGCTCAGCTGTGCTGGTTTGCAGGGTGATAAGTGATACACTACATTTTTAAATATTGCCCAATGGCATGTAAGATGATATGTTCATAGATGATATGTTCATAGATTAGTACTAAGCTAACTGCCCATGCGAGCTATTTTAAGCTTAGCCAGTTATCCCTTGGGAGACTCAAACCCTGCACCTTGTGTTTGTAAGGCAAACACCTTAACCATTAGGCCACCCTCCCAACCATGGGGTGTGAAAACAGGCTGTACTAACCCCAACAGGCAGAAATACAACATAATCCATTGCATTCTGTCTCTGAAGGATACAATGGCAGGCATTGGAGAGGGTTCACACTTTCAGGTGCAAAGATGGGGCATTCAGGAGTCCAGGGTCATGGTTAGACTCCTTGTCAAAAACCATGATGACCAGCTGATGCAGGGAGGTTACCAGGGCTCGGAGTGCAAGGCAGAGGCCTGGGACTGGCTGGCAAGAGACATCACCAGTCCAACTGCTATCCCTCGCACAGGTGTGCAGTGTCATCACCACCATAACAACCTGAAAAGATGGAGGGGGGGTCTCTTGGATACCTGGGTCCAAGAATTCCGAGCAGGGAATGTCTCACATGTATGCAAGTACTATTACCTGCGTTTCACCATTTTCTAATCTTGAATGTCTGTTAAACTGGTATGCATAATGGTATGCTTCTTTCTCAACAGTTGCAGAGGAGAGGGCTTGCAACATTGAGGCACATGTTGGGCACCTGGCCAGGTTGCACCATGAGTGTGGTGAGTACAGATGTATTTTGCTATCTATAGTCAAATAAGAAAGAAAGAGTAAAGCAATGAATGTGGACTTACACCTGTACTGCAAGAAGTGCATACTGTCAACTGTAGTGCCATAAGCATGGAAGACTAAATCATTAACCATAATAAAGTATATGCAATAAAGTTTGTAGTGCAATAACTGTGGAATTACAGCTATATAACAACACCTGCATAATGACAACTCTTGTTAGATAGGTGTACTGGGTTTTATGTGTAGTTCTATCACATACCCATATTGCATACCTCATACGTGTATTGTACTGACACCGCTACCCAGATGTAGGTGACATGCATGCTATACAGGGCCTGGGTTATCTGTGTATGTTGTTGTGTGTGTGTGTGTGTGTGTGTGTGTGTGTGTGTGTGTGTGTGTGTGTGTGTGTGTGTGTGTGTGTGTGTGTACTGTGCATGGGATCAGAGATGAGAAGATGTGGGACATGCAATGCAGTTGTGGATCCTCATCTGTATGAGTCTGTGTGGATTACAATACATAAAAGTGCAGGTAGTAATGTACTGCTTTTGTCTTCCTTCTCACAGGTGAACAGGGGGTTGGAGTCTGTCCCCCGCACAATCTGATGTCAGCGTCTCACTGGACTCTGATGATGATGGTGGTCATAGTGAGGCACAGGTGGGGTTGTTGGTGGCTGAATCTGTTCCAGAGGTTGACATCCCACTTCTGCCCCCAATTGTCCCTGCACCTACTCAGTCACCAGAGGCCACAGATATTGGACAGTCAGAGGATGGCAACATATTACAGGACAGTGTGAGAACTATGGCATCAGTGAGTGTAGACACTAGCCATAGCCAGAGAGATGGTGAGGTCCCACACAGTCAGATTGTCAAAGGTGCTTGAAGGAGGACTGCTGCCCATCCACCTCCTGTTGTAGGTGTCACATCACAGGTCACTCATCACATGTTTCTGGCTGTCATGGAGGCACAGGTATGATCTGAATGCAACACCAGATGGATGCTTAGGGCTATGGATGCATCACAGTCTGGCATCCGTGACTGCCACCACTGCATTGGTAATGCCCTGGAACATTTCACTGATGTAGTGGACAGACGATGGGCTGAGACAGTCTCTGTCTTTGAGCGCACATTGTCCGTGCTGGAACATTTGGTTGGAGTTGGGCATCAGACATGTGGACGTAGGCCAGCAACACCATCTGCTGAGAGTCCACATGGCCATGCACATTCACTCTCCCATTGTGACAGTACCTCCAGTGTTATAGCGGGAAGTGTGCTGTTCAAACCACAATATACCAGGCCATGGGCACATGATCCTCAGAGGTCTCATGTGGGACACAGGCCCAGCAGACAGCAGCCACCGTCAGGTACTAGCACCACATCTGACCTTGGGCATGGTGCTGGCCATGCTATTCCTGGTGAAGCCAGTTCCTGTGTTCATGACCAAAGGTGGTGAACTGTCCCCTCTACCATGTACAGTCCACAGATGTCCACCATAGACACATGTAGGGCTAGCACTGGGCTTGACTGTATACATGCACACACTCTTAACACCATTGTCACATGCAGGTCACCTACAGACACACACAGCACCGTTCCATGGCCCTTCTAACCAGCACCCCTTCCTGACTCACACACATGCTGTCAACTGTTTGTCACAGCCTAGGCCTCTGGCACCCCTACACCTCACCCTGTGCATGTGATGATACCTGTGCCACATCCCTGCCATCCGTGCCATTGATGCAGGGACCTGCATATACTTATGTGCCTGATGCACAGGGTAACTGTATAACTTTACATGGTTTGTGTAGTGCAGTAGTGTTATGCCATGGCAGTTGTTCTGGGTGGGTCTGTATTATGTTATTGAAAGGTGAGTTGGCCGAACTGCATCTACATCAGAAATGCAGTTCAGTGAACTGTTAATGGTGAGATCACAGTACAGTGAAGATTGAAAAATTTGCCCTTTCCTCACTGTAGTATGATCTTAGAGTTGATATATATATAATTAGTGGGAGGTGTGGGGGGTACAGCCCTCCACAAGAGAGAATTCGCTAAATTGCATTTCCAATGTAGATGCAGTTAGATGAATTTACTTTTTGATTACATAATAAAGACCTGTTGTGGGCCACAACAGGTACTGTATGCTGGCATATGTCAGGACTACACATCAAACATTGTTTATCTTTGTTACCTGATGGTACACTGTTAGTAGTGTTACAGAATGACAGGTGTGTCACGGACCTGTGTATGTTTTTGTCACAGTTGTCTGAGAGGTTCAACTTTAGACACATGGCAGCAATATAGCAGCACAAGATGGCAATGCAGCACAGCAGAGATATGACATCAGCAAGGTATGCCAGTATACATGCATGGCTTCCTAGGTGCATATATGTAGAACAGTGTGTCATGGACAATGGGGACAGTCAGCGTCATCATGCTTTCATACCTTGTGACACAGTCTATTACCCTTGATACATGTCACCTGGGTATTCTGCACTTACAACTCTAGATGGTGGCAGACATCAATTATGCTTATGTAGAGGAGGGCAATTTAGGGCCACCAGCTAGTTACAGGACCATAAAATGCATAACCATTGCACAGAGGTAGGCCACATGGGCATACTTCTAGTGCTCTAAGAGGACATATTTACACCCACAGACAAGTTGGATGCTGTGAAATTAGAACCCCTACCTATTTAGTAGTATACACTATAGCTCGCAGTACTTATCGCACATGCTACACTGCTTATCTGATATTTTGCTGTCAGCCAGTGCTCTATACGTGGATGACATCAGAAGGCTTTGTAAAGGAGGCCAATGTTGAGGCCAACAGCTAGTCACTGGGCATAACATGCATAGATATTGCACAGAAATAGCCCATATGGGCTTGTCTGAAGTGCTGCATGGGGATATTTTTACACACACACACACAGTTGGATGATGTCAGATTAGAACTCCTTCTTATCTAGTAGTACACACTATAGCTCACAATACTTCTCAAATGTGCTACACTGTTTATCTGACAGTTTGCTGCCAGCTAGTGCTCTTAAGGTGGATGACATCAGCAGGCCTTGTAAAGGAAACCAATGTTGAGGCCAACAGTTAGTCACATGGCATAAAATACATAACCATTGCAGAGAAATAACCCATATTGGCTTGTCTGAAGTGCTGCATGGGGATATATTTACACACACAGTTTGATGATGTGAGATTAGAACTCCTACCTATCTAACCATACATACTATAGTTTGCAGTACTTATCACATGCACCACTGAGTTTATCAGTTGTTAGATTGTCAGCCAGTGCTGTTAAAGTGGATGACATCTGCAGGCCTTGTAGAGGAGGGAATTTAGTTGCCAGCAGCCAGTCACAGGCCTGTAAAATGCATACCATTGCATGGAGACAGCCCATATGGGCATATCCATAGTGCTATGAGGGGATATAGTGATACACATACACACAGATTTCAAGGATGTGAGATTAGACCACCTACCTATCTAGTATTACATACTACAGCTCACAGTACCTATTGCATGCACCACAGGTTATGTCTGTTGTACATGCTGATGCAGGCACAGTACTCGTGGAGTATGCAAAGTGATCTTGTGTTAGACAGCATGTGTGGCCTGCAGAGAGATAATGCTTGGTACTGTTATTGTTTCTAGTGTCTTAGGGGTGGGAGGGGTGGGATACCTGGTAATATCCCTGCTATGTGCGTACACTTACCAGTCTGGCCATATGTGGCTGTTTGCAGTTTCATAGGCAGACATGTGGCCAGTGACAATATGGCCTGTACAAGTCATGCATTGCACCCATTGCACATTAAACCACCTGTGTACCTATGTCTGTCTGCAGGGGGACAGTCCGCAGACACAGGGATCTGTGACTGAGTGGATTACATACTGTTGTGGCCTTGGTCTGGTGCCATCAGACAGCTGTTGTGATGTGTATGTGCAAATAACTGCAACATTCAGGGGTATGTGGAGACATTCATACATCCCTGCCCATATATATATATATATATATATATATATATATATATATATATATATATATAAATCTGTACAACAAGGATGTTTCCTTAAATGTAGCTGTGTGCGTGTGAGTAATGTAAAGATGTTTTGTAGATGTATGTGGGGAGTCTATGTATCACTGTACTTTATATAGCTATATATACATCTTGCTATCTTATATACATGTGCCACATACTGGTACAGGCACTAATCAAGCTTGAAGAGATAGGGAGAGATAGATATGTATATGCAGCTGTGTGTATGTACAGACATATTTCTACATAGCAGGTCTTGGGGTGGTAGAGGCAACAGACTTAGGCTCAAGTTAGCTATGTGTGGGAGCATGCCCTGTGTGATTGTTAGTACTTACAAGGTAACTCCAGGTCAGAGCTATCTGTACTCCAGTCTGGGATTATTGTGCACTGCGGGCCATTCGCTGCTGCACCTTTTATCACAGTACTGCAATTCCCTGATATTGTCCAAGGCATTCCCCGGCTGTTTGCTGACCTTAATATGTAACTCAAACTTCAGAACTGTACAGAGCTTCACAGACTGTCCTGGCGTTTGCCTCATTATTTTGGCCCGTTTCACGTAACATTGTGGTTTTCTGACAAATTGTGCAAATCAGTGACGATTGAAGTAAATAAATGACAGACAGTTGAGTTTCAGACTCCATGCATATCAAGAGAGTCATGCTAATGCAGGACCTGTTATTTTATCGACATTCTACATTTGTAGGAGCAAATATTTAAAACCTGTCCCAATTTGTGGGCCTTGGTCCCACTTTTATTCACTTTATTTGGCCAGATTTTCTTCTCTAAGAGGTTGAGAGGTATGATGTGACTGGGATTCATGGTGAAACACCACCAACAGGCTGACAGTCTGCATACCTCTCCCTGTGTATGTTTTTGCAGAATTTCCATCATTTCCCCCATATGTCTGCTGTGTTCCTCATACATTTGTGGTTTCCCGTTGCTATACTGTAAACAGCGGTCACTGACTTGCTCTACCTACTGACACATTTAAGTGATGGCCTTTACATCCTGAAGCTAATCTGACCTGTTGCAGCCTGCTGTTATACTAGCCACCTGCTAGGTTACTCAGAGCATGTATAATGTCTGTCTGTAGGTATGGCCCTCTGAGGGGTTATGACAGTCTGTGGGACTAACACCATATGAGTTCCTCACATGCAAAAGATGTTTGATGCTACCAGATTCGAACCATCGCATATGCTACTGTCCCTGGCCCAGTGAGCCACACCAGCTGCCAGACAGAGAGGTTTCATTCCTCACACTATCAACAAGATAGAGGAATTGTCTGGTCTACTGGTATATCATTGCACAATTACTGCTACAGCAGTTGTATGGGAACACTGATCTATATGGGGTGGGGAATGACCAGCCTATGCTCTGCTGGCATAGACAGTCATGTGAATGTCCTATGACCCCACTATTTGGCATCTCCCTACAATACTGTTGTGGAGTTTCCAGCCATGTGGCCTAGTGGCTATTATGGGGCACACACTAGTGAACAGAGTATATGTTGTCTCAAGTGGCTGTTAGAGCTGTGCAATTAGCCCAGTAGCCCACAACAGATCTCTGCAAGTAGCCCAGTAGCACACTATATATAGCCCACTATATTCCCTTACATACATGCAGCAGGTCCATACATATGTTACCATATTGTAGTACTCCTTATGAGTGGTGTATAGGAGAGTGACTTATCTTGCAAATGCAGCAGTTGACAGACCTGTAGAGTTCGGGGCCGACTCTGTCTGATGCATGCAGTCCACAGCCAATAAATAGTGTGGTACAGGTTGTGTGGGATGACTGGCATCATTTTTACTAATATGTATGTGAGTCAGAGTAAGATGTCAGTCCCTAGGGCTCTAGGTTGTCAGTTCATGTGCTATACTTTGTCTCTTGGACAAGGCCAGGGCATATTGGGCATGCCTATGTCTGCCTACAGGGACAGCCTCTGGGTGTTCCTCCACTGAGTCCCTCTGTGGGTGCTGCTGTGGTGACCTAGGCACTGGTGGGGGCTGTGTATCCCTTCTCCTTTGCTGATCCTACTGCAGCTGTTTTACATGGATCATACTGTGTAGCATGGCACATACTGTGAACATCTGTGCACATGTGGCTGGAAAGTACTGCAAGGCTCCACCAGATATATCGAGGCACCGGAACCATGACTTCAACAGCCCAAACACATGCTCTATGATGTTCCTGGTTTGTGCATGTGCCTCATTATGGCATTCTTTGGTGGGTGTTTGTGCATTCCTGATGGATGTCATCATCCACGGTTCCATTGTGTAGCCAACATCCCAAGTAAATGGCCATGTGGGAAGTCCCCTCTAGCAAACATCTAGTACAGCTGTGATACATGTCAGATATGGGAGTAGTGATAACTGCCAAGGCTGCCAGCACACACATTCATGATAATGCCATGGGCATTGCACAAGACCTTACAGTTGATGAAGTGGTACCCCTTTCAGTTGACATAGATTCTACCCTCTTCACCAGGTGGTGCCTTGATGTGTACATGAGTGCAATCTATGCCACTCAGTACCTCAGGGTAGTGTGCTACATGGTAAAAGGGATGACAAACATGACACTACCTGTGCTTAACCATGTATTGGAAGTGTACTATGTGCATCCGACATAGTCAGCGCTCCAACACCATCCTCAATACTGAGACAGCCACAAGGTAAGTCACTCTCCCTATCAATTGCTGAATGGAGTAGTATGTTTTATGTGTATCTATGGTATAGATGTGAGCATGCAAGGGAACTGGGTGACTGAATGGGATGCCAGCAGATAGTAGACACCTAAAGTGGCAGCATGAGATCTGTAATAGTGTCACCATAGTAGCCAGTACTAGACAAGTTGACAAAACTCACTGCAGGAAATGTGGTGGGCCATATGTGTGTCCATAGGACACACACATGCCAATCAGGGAGGCTCACATACCCAACAACAGTCTGAGCCAGCAGGACAGGCATAGACAAACACAAACAAGGGCTGTGCTAAGGTCTCTGATTGATGGCTATGGAGAACATCCCCCCTCTAGACCTACACAGACAGACTACAACAGGTCAGGCAGTGGGATGTTAGTTCTGAAGGGTACGAAGTCTGAAACTGAAATGTAGGTCAATCAAACCTAAGACCTGTAATACACTGATATGCCTCTAGTCAGCATGATAGGTCAGAATACAAAATGAAAGGGAGTACTGGAAATACCAGTACAGTCATAGCAAACATGTACAAGTGTCAGGTGTGCCCCCAGTCCTGGTAGAAATGTAGTAACATGTATGTGTAGGTATAATAACAGTGGAGTACAGATTACCTGAGCTGGCCAAGGTAGCAGGATAGATTGTAGCATGTGTACAATATTCAGGGCTGTGTGTGTTAGGTTGGTGTGTGTTGTATATTGTGTGAGAGTGGTCAGTATGTAGGCATGGTGAGGTTTGTCCTGGTGACCACTTGCCAGTACTGCCAATGACAGGGCCAAGTTCTCACAACTGCAGTGCCAAAAACAATGCTTCCTAGCAAAACACATTCCAGTAGTAAGCCATAGTAAATGTTTGGAAGTAATATGTGTCACCATCTGAAAGATGGACATGGCATGAATGTGGGCCCAGGCATACAAGCAGTACACAGGGGGAAGTACCCCAGACAGACAGCATATAATATGTAACTGTCAAATGTATACACCTTTGGAATTGTACATACAGGTTAGCAGCACATTATTTGGGCTTGTAGTAGAGAATACCGATGTCATCTGGCCAAACACTGGCAAACCGCAAAGGTTAGATGTATGAAGTATTGAGAAACAGCTGATGTCCCTGTACAAGTCAGCATAAGTGGAATGCCCCATGCATATCTGTGAGTCAGATGCAAGTAGTGTCCATAGCACACATGCACCCAGTTCACCCCACCATCTCCCACAGGTACCTCTCCAGTCTTATCCCTACTGTTGGGAATGAGTACAATATGACCCCCACCTCTGTATGGCAATAGCAAAAGAATACAGCATGAAGAACAGGTGTCCCATGCAGGTGTGTCCCTAGCTGTAAGTAGCACCCTGCCAGCATCCACACCACTGGATCAATAATGACAGAAAGTATTGGCATTAACACCTTGCACACCTACCCTGTCACCCCAGGGGAATATAGTGTATTGCAGTCTGGGACTGTAGGAGTGACACAATGCAATGGCCTGCTACAGCTGGCCTGCATCACTACCAAATGGTCTACAGTCCTCTGCCAAAGGCCTGTGTCTCACCCGTACTACCAATATATGTTATGTCATGGACTCCCGAATAACAACATAGCACAGTCCACAGAACCCAAAGGCAAGGTCATGTGAACAAATCCAAGTAACATGTCCACCATGTCCTACTGCATGAACTGTGGACCATCACCGAATTACTGCTGGGATAAGGTGATAACTATAGGGAACTTATCAGATAATGTTTGCATAATGTTTGGAAGAGGATAGAATAATAGAGGGGAGGTAGTTGCCTGGGCGGCATGGAGTGTGTGAAGTCCGAAACTCAGCGGTGTGCACATACTATCCCTGCCTGAAAACACAGGAATGGATGGCTACAAACCTGCTCATAAACTACAATGTGAAAGGGAAATGTCCTGAATTATCACCCCTGCCTCTGGGTAACCTGTGTGAATATGTACACCTGTGAGGTATGGCCACAGCAGGATACGGCCATACTGTCACGTCAATGGATGTACAAGCATGGGATCCTCAGCCACCACTGTACCAAGGTGCTGAACCATTTACACAGACCCAGCAGCAAGTGTCTGCAGCTTCCACTCCAAAATGGCATGATTGTGCAAGAATATGTAGGCTGCAGACCACAATACTGGACACAGCTGCATTCACCCTGTGTTCCCCAAGACATCACTGCAAGCAAATATGTATACCTGACAGTACTTGATGACATATAACATCGCAGTGTAAAACAGTACATATGTCTGAATATCTCTGCTAACACCAAGACCATGTAGCAGAAACAGCACAGACACAAGTACCTACAGTAACCCACTATCCTTTGCCCATTTTGACCCCATATTGTCAACCGATCAAAAGATATCCTGCAGAAACAGGTTCCTAGCTGTAGATGTAGAACACAAAAACCTGCACTGGACTACAACCATCTGGAATGGATTCACGCATTCAATACAGAAGGTCATACTGGGCATGCTCATACACTTAGAGAAATGAAGGCCATGTCTGACAACAAAATACTAAAAGGTCATACTGGGCATGCTCACAGACAACAGAAATGAAGCCCATGTCTGGCAACAACAGTGGACTATACATACTAGCCAGTCACAGATGTTTGTGCACACACACCTCAGTACACACCAGTCATGCTTTGCACACACATTGGATAGGAATACACACATATATCCAAGGACAAATATAGGGCAAAATTACACATACATAGATGTGTGGAAGACAGTGACAGACAATGACAAAGATCCTCCCATCGTGAGGCCTGTCCCACCCAGCACACATCCAATTGGCTAAAACCACATGATGTGCAAATGTCAATCACCGTAGACATTTGCCTCTGGTACCCTCAGCACTATAGTATCTGTGGTGCTTGTGCTAACTGTGTAACATGACTGTACAAGTCAGTAGTCATCTAGCAGCTGTATACACATACCTGTGGAATATAAACCTGTGTGTGCCTGATTGTTGTGTGTCTACTTCTAGATGAATGGGTTATGGGCCATGCACACACACTGCACTCCCCATTGTTCTACTATGGCAAGCCTGCTGATGTCTTTTCCTTGCAATACACCTTTGGGGAAGGAATAACCCTCTAAACACCATGGCGTGTGCTCTAACTGCATAATGCTTTAGTGTGATGTGCTCGTTAGGTAGGAGTTGTAATCCCAGACATGGCAACTGTGTGTTTGTGTGTGTGTGTGTGTGTGTGTGTGTGTGTGTGTGTGTGTGTGTGTGTGTGTGTGTGTGTGTTTGTGTAGGGATTAATGCTTTTGAGGCCATTCACACTCACTACAATTTCAAATGCCCTACTTTGGCAGGGCTGCTGATGTCATTCACTTTAAAATGCACCTTTGGGGAAGAAAGAACCCAATAATTTCCATGGTGCGTCCTGTAACTGCATAATGCTGTAGTGTGATGTACTAGTTAGGTAGGAGTTCTAATCCCAAATATGGCAACTGTGTGTTTTTGCCTGTGAAGCCATTCACACTCACTACAATTTCAAATGCCCTACGTTTGCAAGGCTGCTGATGTCATTCACTTTGAAATACACATTGGGGAAGGAATAGCCCAGTAATCTCTGTGGCACGTCCTATAACTGCGTAATGCTGTAGTGTGATGTACTAGTTAGATAGGAGTTCTAATCCCAGACATGGCAACTGTAGAACTTTGTGTGTTTATCTTTGTAGGGATCAATGCTTTTGAGGCCATTCACAGTCACTACAACTTCCATTGTCCTACTTTGGCAAGCCTGCTGATGTCATTCACTTTGTAATACACCTTTGGGAAGGAGTAGCCCAGTAAGCTGTGTGACACGTGCTATAACTGCGTAATGCTGTAGTGTGATATACTAGTTTGATAGTTCTATTCCCAGACATGGTAACCATGAAACTCTGTGTGTGTGTGTGTGTGTGTGTGTGTGTGTGTGTGTGTGTGTGTGTGTGTGTGTGTGTGTGTGTGTGTGTGTGTGCATGTGTGTGTAGAGATCAATGTTTTTGTGGCCATTCACAGTCACTAGGCACACCTAAAAATGGAGAACATCGATATCTGTGCAGTAACAGAGACCTGATCTAAGGCTCCAGAGAGCACCCCTGCAATACCAGGTACAGCTGTCACCACACCTGTTGGCCATCAAACCAGGACCAAAACAATAAAGGTGGAGGAGTGTCCATATTCACCAGGGATATTCACACCACCAGCCTACTTGCCCAACAGAATGTGCCTGAAATACTCTCGGTGCAACTAACGCTAGGTCAGACTGCAATCCAAATTGTATAGCTTGCTACAGATCCCCCACCATTCCCCATGATTCCCTCTACAGCTTTTAAACATACTGGGAAATATGGCTCAGCCAAACACCCTAATACTGGGTGACTTACACTACCCTGCCATTACCTGGGATAAATACTTGTGTACCAACACATGTGCCCAACAGTTCTTGCAAGTCATAATTCCCAATGCCCTGGATCAAGTAACCCATAGTCCCACCAGGGGCTCAAATATCCTACACCTGGTCATTACCAACATGGGAAATCAATGCTCCACACCTATGGTCACCCCATCGGTGGTCAGGTCTGCCCATGAGCTAATCACCCTTAACATCAACATCCCTCCCCCACACCTCAGTAAGGAAAACTCCATTTAAAAACATCTCCAAAGCCAACGTCATGCTGCACATGTCAGACATGACTAACATCATGACACCCATGCAGATGGGAACTGAAAGGACGACTGCTGAATCCTACATGAAGGCACTGTACGGGCACATCCACTCAAGCATGAATTGTGCCATCCAATATAGAACTGAGACACTCCCCACCAAGAAAAGGAAGCCAATGTGGTGGCCCCCTGCCATAAACATACTGTACAACAAAAGGGGGGAAAGTGTTGCAGAAACAGGAGAATTTCCAGAATGCAAAATACTCCCTTACCAGCTACAGTAAGAATCAGAGATCCCTCATAGCATCCACCAAAGCTAGTAACAAACATAATATAGCCAAAGATGCCAAAGACAACTGCAAGCCTTTCTATAGCTATGTCAGGAATCTAAATGGCAATGCTCAGATCTTCTCTGAGCTACAACAGGATGGTATTAAATATACTACTCCCAAGGATATTGCCAATATCCTGGCAGATCGATACAGTGCCAACTGCACCCCCACCCCCACCCCACCAAAGGGTCCATCTCAACATGGAAAGATTGCCAGATTCTGGTAATAATGGCCACATAGGTAAAATCACACTCTCCAGAGCTAAGACAACAGCAGCCATGGGACCAGTCAACATCCCATGCCATGTGCTACATGAGCTGCAAAATGAACTGGCACCTCAACTACGTGTCATGTCTAATCATAGCCACACCTCTCATGTCTAATCATAGCCACACCTCAGGCTTCGTACCCAATGTGTGGCACACAGCTACAGTTATCCCAGTCTACAAGGGGGGATCCACCTTGAATCCTGGGAACTACAGCCCCAGCAGTATGACTTGCCTGATCTGAAGGCCATGGAATATATTATCATGGAAATTAAAACAAAGACATTGGCAACCTGCAATCTCTGGACCCCAACCAGGCTGGGTTTGTGAAGGGCCGATCATGTCACCTCAACCTGATTGACAACTGTGAATCCATCTCCAGAGCTGTGGACGATGGTAATGTGGTTCACACAGCCTATCCAGACCACGCCAAGGCCTTCAACACTATCCCCCAGTCTGGGATCATAGAAAAATGTATCAAGCTGGCCATTAATCCCTATGTCACCCAATGGGCTGCCAACTGCTGTACTGACAGAACCCACACTGTAAATGTAGGTGACACCAACCTCAGCCCCAGACAAGTGATAGTTGGATTACCTTAGGGTTCGGTCCTGGCACCGCCCTTGTTTAGCATCTACCAGTCTGAAGCACAGTCCAACAGTAAGGGACTCTGGCAAACTAAGGTTGCAGATTACTGCACACTGGGAGCCAATATTGAATCCCCACATGATGTGGATATTCTACAGAAGGGCCTTACAGAAAGACATGCTTGGTGCCTGAGCCATGGCCTCAAGATCAATGCCAAGACATTTATAGTTATCCCCTTTGGGAAGGGACATATACCTGTGAAGTACCACATAGGTGGCAGTACACTAAACACCTAAAATGTGATAACAGACTTAGGGACACAGGTGGACAGTGGTCTCATTTTTGATAACCACATCACCACAACAGTCAGGAAATCCACCTATGTGGCACACCTCACCACTAAGGTTTTACATCTAGGAAAAAGGAGGCCATTGTTCCACTGTAGTCATCTCTCAGTAGACCCAGGTCAGACTGCAATGGCCTGTTACGTATGTACCACACAAGACATCTTGAACAACTAGAAAGGCTGCAGACATACCTCACTAAAAGAATCACAGGCCTAAACCAGATGCCCTATGCTGACCATCTGAAAATCACCCAGCTATACTCTGTCACATATTGTGTTCTCAGAGGCAATCTCTGCTTAACATACCATGCCATGTCAAGCCCACAATTGTTGGACATGCTACACTTAAAGATTTCCAAACCCTCACAGCCACATGCTCTAGGGATCCAAATCTTGTCATCACCATGAACAATACATGCTGGAGGGATGTGTTCCTGCCCCAGAGACTCCCCAGACTCTGGAATAGACTGCCCATACATGTAAAGCAGAGTGCCTCTTTGACCCTCTTCAAAAGAAACCTGGAAGATTGGATGGGAGATAGGAAATTGACCCCGGGGATCATGTCAGCTGCCCTGCTAGACAGGGGTCCAGGGAAGTAAATATTGTGGGAAGACATAGCCAGGGAATTGTCATGTATAGGCATGTATCTAGGGCCGATAGCCTAGTACCAACCTATGAACCTATGAACCTATGAACTACACTTTCCATTGCCCAACCTTGGCAAGGTTGCTGATGTCATTCACTTTGAAATACACCTTTGGGGAAGGACTATCCCATTAAGCTCCATGGCACATGCTATAACAGTGTAATGCTGTCGGCTGAGGTACTAGTTAGGTAGGAGTTCTAATCCCAGACATGGCAAGTGTAAAAGTTTGTGTGTGTGTGTCTGTGTAGGGTTCAATGCTTTTGCGGGAATTCACAGTCACTACAACATCCATTGCCCTACATTGGCAGGCCTGCTGATGTCATTCACATTGAAATACATCCTTGGGGAAACAGTATCCCACTAATCTCCGTGGCATGTGCTATAATTGAGTAATGCTATAGTGTGATATACTAGTTAGATAAGAGTTCTAATCCCAGACATGGCAACAGTGTGTGTGTGTGTGTGTGTGTGTGTGTGTGTGTGTGTGTGTGTGTGTGTGTGTGTGTGTGTGTGTGTGTGTGTGTGTGTGTGTGTCATATGTATCCTCTGTGGAGGTAGCTGTGAGTGTGTAACAACAGGACTTACTGGGGAGTGAGTTTTGCAAATTTCTTATATAGTGGGCCTATTATATGTTACAATGTCCACCTTACAAGGATAGCAGATGTCAAACAGCAGAGAGGCTGGGGTAGACAATCCATACCTGACATGTGACATCATAGCTTGGCAAACAATATAGGCAACCCTTGTATTACCCAGAGAACACTCTCCACCCATGTCTCATAGACAAACACACCTGGCTAGGCAACAACCACTGTGTTGGTACTTCCCTGCATATTGCCCACAGATAGTAACCATGGTGTGATTGCAGTGGACTACAGAGGACATGCCACCCTGTCCCATCCCTACAATAGACAAATCATTGCATACAGTGCTCCTTCACTATGTTCCCCACTGGATGCTGCAACGACTGTAGAGCCAGCAAATATAACCCACAAAGGACATACCATGCCTTATACACATGCCCTCTATGGACAGAGGCCACTGACACCAGGGAATACCTATAGCATGCTGTCAATGTAGGTGCAGGGTCAACCTGGTGTCCACCATTGCCAGTACTCACCACATGAGGTCAGGAATGGCACATCTGATGATAACAATCTGTCTACACAGCATGCCCCAGACACCTCAGGTACACTTCCACATGTCACAGAACATGCATGTGGGACGTATGCACATCCTAGACACTGTCCATGCCATGGAATATAGAACACATACATGGCAAGCATTACACAGCACTGGCCACCCACAATAGTGACCCAGATGACTGGATGGTGAATACAATACCCACCTGTGTGGGCCAATCCAGGACTACACCCCTGAGCCACACTACAGACCATTGTCATGTGGCCTTATGCCAAGGTATACACTTTACCTAGCCTTGTACAGCCTTCTGGCACAGTCAGCTACTACACACCTGTAAAACTGTGTGTGTGTGTGTGTGTGTGTGTGTGTGTGTGTGTGTGTGTGTGTGTGTGTGTGTGTGTGTGTGTGTGTGTGTGTGTGTGTGTGTGTGTGTGGAGTATAATGATTTGGATGCCATTCACACTCATGACACCTCCCATTGGCCTACTGAAGCATGCTTTCTGATGTCAGACACCTTGACATACCCTTTGCCCATATATCATCCTGATAACCCCTGTGGTGCATGTGATACCTGTGTATTACTGTATTGTGGCAAACTAGCTGTGATAATGTGTGTGAGTCCCTGAGAGAGTGTGGCTGTGTTGACTTTGACACTTGTTCATATGGACAGGCATGTGTACTACACCTACCTTATCCCTCCTTTATCACTGTTGCTGATGTCACTCACCATCGAATATACCTTTGGACAGCTTCCTAACATGTAAGCTCTGTGCTGCATGCAATAATTGCATAGACATGTGATAGCAATACATAGTCAAACAGGGGTTTGAAACCCCGTACTGGTAAGTGTGTGACACAAACATGCTTAGGTTTTACTCCCCCACCCCCTTCCTGTCTTACTTTGTCTCTGTCTGTCTCTCTCACTCCCTCACTGGTGGATGTGGGGAAGTACACCTGCTTTGCTTAGGCTGCAGCTTGTGTTTTGTAAGTGATGCTCATGATCATCTGATGGCCTATGCATGAATTGTAGTCCCCCACTAGCTGATTGCATGATGAACAGCTGTGGTAACATTCCAATAGCCAATTGCATGGAACACACTCCTATAACTAGGAACATCATGTGTGTGTTGGCCCTTTTCATTCACTGTGAGCAGGACATCATGTCGGTGTTTGGCAAACAGCATCACAGGTGGTAGGGGATATACCTCTAACAACATACACTGTGGAAACAGGCCAACAAACAGGAGGGGGATGTTCCACATGACTAAAAATGTAAGTGTTGCTCTTCTGCATTTGGAGTAATGTTGGTTTAACAGGGGTTTGTGTGGATATGGCTGGTCTGCATGATTTAATACCTGTCATGACAGTGTTATGTGTTTGAGGAAACTCCCACCTGTAGGGTTATCTGCAGACTGGCCAGGATTTGGAGTCTTATGTTTCTTGTGTTACTCACAGATCACTTATCTTAGAACTGCAGAAGCATAGTCTGTGTATTGCAGTCAGTATATGGTGACAGCAATGAGAGTTACTGACTTCATATCTCTCATAGGACATATGTCACAACAAACCCTGTTACAACAGTAAATGTATGAGGGTATCACAACAACATGCCAATATTTGCCCAGTGTTTTTGCCTCCAGCCACAAGTCTGTCAACCTTTGTACATATGTCATGCAGTAAGAGGTGCATATGTGCTGTACATCATTATTTATTGACATCATACCTGATAACAAGCCAGTCAGATATCAGACTGCTAGACATGTTACGTATAGTAGGGGGTATATTTGAGGACATAACCTGGGCATTCTGTGGTTGTGTGTACAATAGTGAGGCCAGTGTACTTGTGGTGACTGTCGACAGCACGTGTATTACGAATAAGTACCTTGGACTGTGTACAGACTGTGGTAGATGTCATTGTTATTGGTCCTGTTCTATCTGATGTTACATGCTGCTCCAGTGCATGGTACCCTATTGACTCACATGTTTGTAGGGTCAAACACACACGTGTCCCATACCACAGACAGGCACTGGACTACACTGTGTTGTGGCCCAATATATGTAGGGTTAGTGTGTGAGTGGCACATATGAGGATAGCATTGATCAGACAGTCCATATAGTGTAACATAAAGCTTGCTTATCATATGTGGCTGTGGCTGTGTTCACATTGGTTGTGGGTATCCACTTTCACATAGGTATCTGTTACTCTGTGCTGTGACATGCCTGTAGAGCCTGCTATATTTGCAGGTACATGTGTATTCCCCCATAAGAAATGTAGGCCAGTGTTGTGGCAGTCTGCCTGTAGTTTGGACAGTACTTTGTTACATGCCTAGAAGCTTATTGTAATTACCCAGTGTGATGTTATACCCAGATATTTGCCAGATGTACTGCTGGCGGGCCACCATAATTGTTGTGTATTTCTGACAAAGCAGTGGGATGCTGTACAGATGCATGTCACTAACTAGTGGGTAGTATGTGGCCATGAGACCTCTGCACCACCAGTTATTATGTGTCAGGACAGACAGGAGGGTGTGAATGCATAAACTGTGTGGGCATATGTAGTCCAGTATTTATGTGATATGCCCATATACATGGCTGTTAATATCCACATTGTCAGGCTTGGTCCACATGTCTCGTAGTAGGGGGATCTGTGTATACCTCTGGACTAACCAGAGTGTGCCAGACTATCCAAATATATTTTTCATATCTCTGCTGCAGTCCACAGGATCATTACTGTGATATCAGTGGTACTGTACTATGATGACCTTAGGATGTCTGTCAGTAACTCATGGCATACATGTGATAGCAGATGTGAACTCCCACACACAGCATGTCTGTTAAGCCAACCCCTGTTACAGTAGCAACAGTCTACTTATATACCTGCAATACAAACATGAAATCCCCTTGCACTAAGAGGTTGATACTATTGGCACTGAGGTATGACTCCACTCCATGTTCTGGACATATTGTAAACATATATGTATGTGTGTATGTATATATATATATATATATATATATATATATATATATATATATATAGATGTATATATATATATATATATATATATATATATATATATCTACCTGACTTAGTCGACATACAATGGAATCCGACATATATATATATATATATATATATATATATAGTGCCAGAACATTGACAATGCAGAAGACCGACACGACGGATGACAACACCGACGTCGAGGATGCCAACATGGGAAAAGGCTGTGTGAGTATGCGGTAGTGGCGGACGTTAGGAGTCAGGTAAGTGTGGATATTGACAGTCTGTGGGGATAGGGTGGGTTAAGTGAGTTAGGGTTAGGGGTTTATAGGGGTGGGGTTAAGGAGTGAGTTAAGTGAGTTAGGGTTAGGGAGTTAGGTACGTAGGTACGATAGTTGACGGACCTTAGGGTTAGGTAAGGTTTAGTGTGGGTTTGTAAGGATTTTGGTGCTTGTGTTGTGTGCGTGGTTTCTGGAATGGGGATGTGTTTTGTTTTTTATTGTTGTTATTGTGGTGTGTGCAGTGTATGGGGTTTCGTGTTTGTGTACCGTCGGTTATTTCGTTGTCGGGTATGTAAGGTTTCGTGTTAATGGACTGTCGATTATGTGGTGTCGGTGATGTTGTTGTCGGTGTTGTGTGGTTTCGACTATGTCAGGTAGAACCCTATAAATATATATATATATATATATATATATATATATATTGATCTAGGACTATTGAACGAAAGTTCAATAGTCCGAATCCACAATAACCGAATGCACTTTAACAAAAGCGCTTTCACCAAAAAAGCGCTTTTGTTAAAGTGCGTTAAAAAAAAAAAACAATAAATCTTCTTTTATGCAGGAGGGGCAAGTCCCCCTGGACCCCCCCCTGTGTGGGGGCTGTGCCCCGCACACACCCCTACTTTTATATTCTCACTCCGAGGTCGCACTACAGTAGGGAAAAGGGAATTTTCTCTTAACCACACCCTAGTGCGACCGGCACAATGAGCATACCTGTCTAAAAGTTTTGCTTTGGTGAGCAGCACTTTCAGTTAAGTATGTTCGGTGATGTCTGCTTGGCAGATAGTGCCGTTGGGGATCTGTATGGATCCCAGATATATATATATATATATATATATATATATATATATATATATATATATATACACACATATATATATATATAAGTAGATATATATATACATATGCACATCTATACATGTCTACACATACACAGATAGATAGATATATATGCACATGTAGGTATAGATATCTACATATATCAACATATATATGTATATATATATATATATATATATATATATATATATATATATATACACACATATATATATATATAGATATATATATATACATATGCACATATACATGTCTACACATACACAGATAGATAGATATATATGCACATGTAGGTATAGATATCTACATATATATCAACATATATATGTATATATATATATATATATATATATATATATATATATATATATATATATATATATATATATATATATATATATCTACAGAGAAATCTATATATGGCCATATATATGATGCACTATACAGATGTGTATAAATACATATATATGAATGTATATGTGTATGTATATGTAGACATATATCTATATATGTATATGTATATATCCATATCCTTGTCATGTGCAAACATTACTGTTGTGTATACCTTCCCAGATGTATCACACCGCATGTATTTGATATGTGTATATTTAGATGTAACAACATATGTGATGAAACAGTAATATTCCCAACAAGTACTACACAATTGTAGAAGTCACAACAATTGTTCAATACTATTCAATATGTGTAGTGACAGATATATTGGAAAAACAACAACTGTTTGCACAGCTGTCATGGCATAGTGGTTAACTGCTGTGACAGTAGTCTACAAGGTCCTAGGTTCAAGACCTGCCAGGGCTGTTTATTTTGTTGCTGGGCAGAACAACGGCTGTTGGATACAGAGTGGTTAAGGCAGTTTTGAGCAGCTTTAAGTGCATTTGTGTGGTTTGTGTGAAGCTAAGCCATGCTAACATAAGATTAAACGTACATGGCTTGTACAACACTCATCCATGTGAATGTGTTACATACAAGGGTAGTATCCCAGGTTACATGCAGTCAAACTGGCATGTAGTGTATCATTATGTTACTACTGTTGACAGTGCTTTCCCAAGCAAGAGTAGATTGCTAATTGTAGTACTGGAAACAAACACCCCTGCATGCATAGATGGACTCTGAGTTCTCACTGTCATGTTCCTGGTGTGTGAGCTGTGTGACATTATATATTTCCTACTGGATAATGATCTGACATGTGGAAAATAACTGTGGGCTACTGTCTGTATAGCAGATGTCAGTGAGGGCTGCCATCATGTAGTAATGGCATACCTATCAGTGTCAGACGTTTATCTGTCAACACATTCATCCTATTGCATAGCTAGTTGGGGAGCTGATGTCTGTCAGTCCCTGTACAGATGTGCAGATGTCAGGTATCCATCCTGGATACGTACTAGCAATCTATGCTTGACTGACACTGACATGTTTGCCCAGCTGTGTTATAAATGGCACATATAGGACTCAACAACCTGTATGCACCACATGCCATGGATACCTCAACTACACTACCACAGTCAACAGAACATGCTTGGGTACAGGTCTCCAAGACAGACACTAACCATGTTATGTAATACATGCTGCATACATGTCAACTGGAGCACCTCACCGGCCCTCTGCAGGAGGTACCCAGAGGATTGGCTGATGCATATCACTCTTACCCTGAGGGTCACCACAGTGGTGTCTGTAGATAGATAGCCTGCTGGCACATGACAGGTGGCATGATACCACTGTACACACAGCCCCTACACTTCCCATCTCTCCATGGACAATTGCCATGTACACACCTATGAACACCTGCACCAATGCACCCCAGTACTGACAAATGTGTATGTGTGCATCACTGAGAATATCAGTGTCTGTGTGTTAGTAGACCTGTAGTTAGGAATACCCTGAGGCCCATCACACCAACCCCACCACCCATTGCCATAGTTAGATGTGGCTGCTGCTGTACCTGACTTTACATGTACCTTGTTACGCTACTCTTCCTAAGGGCTGCCTGGGCCTTGCAGTACCAGAACAACACTGTTGCACAAATGGGTTGATAGGCATGGGATACCCGCTGAGTTCTGGCAAGTTTGTGTATGTTTGCATGTGTATATATATATATATATATATATATATATATATATATATATATATATATATATATATATATATATATATATGTAGGGTACAGCATATCAAGGCCACATACTCCTATTACAATATGCATTGCCATGCAGTATTAGGGATAGTGATGTTGCTGCCCATAGGAGAGGCATGACAATGCATCACCCTACTATGCCTGTGGCATGTGCATTAGATGCATATCCCTGTAGTAGCACTCTTGGGATGGACAAGGGGTTGTATTGCCGTCCTGGTCAATGTATGAAGGTGGGGATGTCAGAGTGTCATCATGGGTTCCAGTGCATACAATATCCACAGTGGGGTGTGGGTGCTGGATATAATGTCATTACACAATGGTACCCCCGCTACATGTTCCATGTACCACTGTATGGTGATCACTGTCATCATCAACCATACAGGTAACTAATAACACTATCCAGCCCAGTTATGCATGTGCTGTGTACAACCTACCTGTAACACATTGGACACACTGACAAGGTAGTTAGCACTGATAGGCCCAGGTTTCTCGGATGTGTGTCTGACTGTTATGTGTTTGTCAATGTGTATATGATGGTATGTCACACTATGTATTGTTCATATATAACCATTACATCCCCCATTACCATACTGTACATGCCTGGGGATGTTCTGCATGCAACATGTAATCTAGAACACACCTCATCCTACAAGCTGTGTGGTGTGTGCAATTAAAGCCATACACATCAGTAGCACTACATACCTATGTAGGGGTCTATCCCCAATGTTTCCAAGTAAGAGTGTGCATGTATGCAGAGGGATATACTTCAGGTTGCAGAACATACATGTCCCAGGGGGTCATCTGTCCAAGAACTGTGTGGCATATGCTAACATGTCACAGGCATCATCCTGTGGACATACATTCCATCACAACTACTGTTAGCTGTGTAAATGGCCTCTTCCCCACTGTAGAGGTGTGCAGTGATACTGAGATTGGTATATATAGATGGGTGTGTCTGTTGTGGATACAGCCAACATCATTGTGGTTACTGTTGAGTGTAACCCCCATGTAGCTGGCTGTAATACTGTACAGTTCATGTTAACAGGTTAGGTATGTGCCTATTGCACTACCTGTGGTACTACAGCACTTCTCACACTCCAAAGGGTAGGGGAGTGCCACCCACACCAGCACACATATGTTTACTGTGTTAAGGATTGCACTACATTAGGGAAGGGGACATATACCCTACCGGTAACATCATCAATGACATTAAACTAGCGGACTGCTTATTCCACAATGTGTTGTTCTGCATAGTCTAGCTTGGTGGAATTACATAGGCTACAATGGGTTCCTTACACAGGTACATACATCCATGTGTACAGAATTCTCTGTGTAGTGCATCAACACCTAAGCCTCTGTGTGTGTGTGGTATACACAAACATGTGGTGTGTACCACCCAGAACAACTACCATTGTCCACTGTAGAAGGGCTGCTAACAGCAGCCACCATGCACTCACCTGTATATACCACCCCCAGACCCACCAGCCATGTGGCACAGGCAGTAACTGTTATACAGACCTGTGACGTTTGTTCACCTGTACCCAGGATATGCCACAGCCAAGGTGTCACCACAGTGCCATACCCCCTGTGAGATATAACAGCAGACCATCCTCCCGCTGACACATGGACACCTACAATACAAATGGATAACATTATGGAGACCACAATCACTCTGTGTTACTAACAGCTATAATGCATCATTGCTGGACAGCTACACTACCTGACATGTACGTATTAAACTTTACTGCTGACAACATGTTACACAACAGTACATTGGTACACTGTAGTACAGTCACCGTGTGCATCAGAACCATATTAGCCTGTCCCTGCATCAATGTTATGGATGACAGGGATGTGGCACAAGTATCATCATATGTACAGGGTGTGTTGTTGGTTTGCTAGAGACCCAGGATGAGCTATACATTTGACACCATGTGTGTGAGTGAGGAGTTTTAAATACTGATATGGCCATTGTGATGTGGTGTGTGTAGGTATGGGGTTGCCCTAGGTGTGTTTGTATTGTGTGTGAGTATGCATGCACACAGTTCTGCCATGTGGCTGCCCTATACAGGTGTTTGTTGGACAGCTGCAGACCATACTTGGCAGGGTGTGCAGTTCACTGCCTCCAGCCAAGGACATGAGAACTGTGCCTGCCAGGGGTTCCATGGGCAGGTCCCGGTACAAGCCTCAATATGCTACTCTCCCCTGATGATGGCAAATGTCTACTGGAACCAGGTCCCTTCTGGGACTGGACAGGGCCACATGCATGAGGCCTGCTGTGGTGCAGACAGCTCCCCCCCTGCAGTGCTGGGGCTGGTACTGCCACTACAGGAGCGGCTTGGTGTCCTTGCATGTCCACGTCGACCTCCAGATGTTGGTGTTGCCGGCCTACGTCCACGTGACCATCACACCACTCTCACCACATGCTCTAGCACAGACAATCCACAGTCGAGGAGGCCCACCATCTCACTCGACCATCTATCCATAACCTCTGTATAATAACAGAGGGCACCTGCAAGATCACGGATGTTGTCACAGCTGAAAAAGCAGCCCTCTGCAGCCTCAGACCCTGTCTGGTGTACCATTCCATACATGCCTGCACCTCCATGACAGCCTGAAACATGTGTCTGGTGGTACCAGATGTGGCACTTCTGCCAGGGGCACGATGACCAGCAGCTCTCTCACGAGCACCCCAGTACATCTGCCTATATGGTACCCTGCTGGACATCCGGCTATGGCTACTGTGCCCAGACACAGCAGCCATAGATACCACACTGTCCTGTGCACCGCCACCAACCACTAACTGTCCCTCTGCTATGGCCACTGGTGATGGGGTATCTATAGGCACCGTGACTATGTGCGGGGATGGGTTGGATAAAAGGGGTATGTCAAACGATGGTGCAGTTTTGGCCTCTGACAACCCCACCTGTGCCTCAACACACCTATTATCATTTTCAGTTTCTGTATGGATACCAACATCAGATTGCATGCAGGAGGGACCCTTATCCACCTCGCCACCTGTGAGGAGAAAACAAAAATGCACTTTAAGACCTGTATGTCATTGCTTAACAGTACACACACACACACACATACACACAAACACACACACACACACACACACACACACACACACACACACACACACACACACACACACACACACACACACACATACACACCCTGACATTCCACCATAATACCTACCTGTCCCTTAGTTTACAGACTGTACCAAGTTTATTCTCTTAAGTTTCCCATCCTGCATCACACTTGGAAACTTACACTCATTAATACCAATCATTAATGTATCATTCTTCTAATTGCCTAGACAAGTGACCACAAAACATGACCTGTTACTCCATTACCTCTTTGACTTGATTGGAGTCGGTTTTACCAGGACTCACTGCTGTCATCCAGTGTTCACCTTGAGTTTGACCAGACATTGTGAACATGGTCCCCATATGTTAGTGGCTACTACAGTAACTCAATAATGTCATGCACTGGATTGTCATATGTAACTATTTATCAGTAGATGCAAGATCAGTTGCTCTATTAACGTATTATGTGGACAACAGTAATATTTGGATACACTCACTGGTGTTGTCTAGTAATTCCCCAGTGCATCTGTAGTACTGCATAGCTGGGTATTCTTTCACCTTTCTGCTGATTGCAGTTTTAACAGTATACCTGGTGTCTAGTTTCCCTCCCAATGCATGTTCCATGCTACAGAAATTATTATACTATCAGCTGTCCTGAGATTACATATCAGGCAAGTATTCCTGGTGTCTCATTTGTCAGTCCATGTTCTTGTACTGCACGATTCCAAAGGGAAGTCGAGATGTATGACAAACCCCACGATCACACATGTGCATACATGGGCACACACACATACACACACACATCCTACTTTCATCAACCCCCCCTCCACTCCACCAGATTGCACTTACAGACAAAATAACCGCCCACCCCCACCCCCCCCACACACACTTACAGATGAGGTTGCACGAAGATATTACACACAGACCTCCCATTACCCATCTGTCAACATGCATAACATATGGAACTCAACAGCATGCAGTGCAGCTATAGTCAATCCATGCTAGCAGCAGTATACATGTGTGTGATGCATGGGCTGTGTTGGTAGGTGATGCCCCTTCCCCTGGAAAACACTGCACCCATGTACACAGTATTGCTGTGCATCTGTTCAGCACCCTGCCATGTACTGTGCACCATACCTCACAGGTGTACACACCATTGCTGAATGTGTATTACTGTGTCAGTTATGTCAGCTCTGCTGCTCACAGCCCCTATGTGTTTGTCCGACACATACCTGGGATGATATGTGGATAGATGTCATTTGTGAATGCCTGATGTCTGATTTACAGATGTCATCATCAGCGGTGCATGTATGACCAATACGTTACAATTACACTGACAACCGTCAAACCTTATGGTGGCTATGGGGAGTGTACACACCCTTATTGATATGACGCCGTCTTCCTTGATATGCCATTGTTCCACATTACTGCATATGTTAACATTACATGAGCCTGATATATGATATATGTCCTGTACAATCAAATGCAGTGTCAAACAAATGTTTTAATTGTGCTGATGCTGATTGAGATGCATACACTACTTGGGTGCATATGTGTGCATGCCCTTATCATGATGGTTTCTTGCAGCTACTATTACATGTACTACAGCAGTCACTATTCCTGGCAGGGGTATACTAGCATCAGCCATCTGCATTTGCCAGTATATGGTCAGTCTGCGCTACACATGTCCCCCAACTCTGCATGATTGCAAGGTCAACTCATGTGCACATCCCTTGGAGTTCACACACTGCCATCACTATTGCTATGGAATCAGGGTTATGTCTGCCACAGTTCCTGACCCTGACTGTGTGCAGATACAGCTATTCATAGCGTTCTTTGTTTCCCTGCTGCAGTGCACTGTTGTGTCATGATGGCACCCCCCTCACCACCTTCAGCCTTTTTGCAGATGCTTGACAGCTATGGCCTACACATGTGTGTCAGTTTGCAGTGTCCCAAACACTGAACACCATGTGTAACAGTCAAGTCCCATCTAATGAATGGCAAACATACAGGTGTACACTGGCACTAGCATGGTACAGATGGGGATGGTGGGCCTGAGGTGGGGTGAGATGTTGGTTGTGCAGCACATGTATCGTACATGATACTGTCTGTAGGTTTTCAACGTGGTCTTGGTACACCAGTACACATTGCAATGCATGCCTTTTGGGGACCTCTTCTGTTATGCATATGCTACCTGTAGCGAGGCCTGGCTGATGTTTCCTGTGGTACAACTGTCACATCTGATTACCCTAACCCATAGGCCACATGTTTGCAGAGTCCTGGCAATTGCTGACATGGGTACTGCACTGCTAGTACTTGCTAGACATTCCTGCAACCCCCCTTAGCATTGTGGCATGTTACTAGGCAGCCTGCATGACTGGTTTGCTACATGTGACATCATCTGTCTTGGATGGCCATCTGTTTATTTCCTACATTAGACATCTGTGGTGGTGCAGCGGTAGCATTGTTGCCTCACAGCAAGAGGTTCTCCCATTCGATTCTCGGCTGGAGTGCGGGGAGTGCCTTCGGTGTGGAGTCTGCATGGCCTCCCCGTGGTTGGGTGGGCAATTGAAAGACATGTGTAAATGGGCATGCCTTAGGTGAAGGTTGAACATCGAGCTGGCACCTTGACGTTTGTGAAAATCTGCTGCCAATCATTAGCAGACCAGAGTTCCACTGTGGTGACCCCTAACCAGGAAAAGCTGAAAGACAACAACAACGACATTCCTGTCCCATACATCCTCACCACATACATGACTGTCTGCACTGTTTGCCATGCTATATGCAATGGTGAGGTATGGCTACATGTCCAACTCCTGGGTACTACCTGTTGGGTATGGGGCCCACGCCATGGAATGTAATATTTGTGCAAGCCATGGCTGCCTCTTTTGTAGGTGAGTGGGCACATTTGATGGCCAAACGTTTTGGACAGCAGATCAATTCTTGGTGTGACATTGAGGACGGGTACTTGCTGGAAGGTGAATTTTCATGACAAATGCATGCGGTCAGTACCTCAACAGCTGCTTCCACTATATTTTATCTGGAGTGTGTGCACACATATGCTTCCAGTGTTTGTGACGGTATGTATTCCAAATATTTGCTGTCCTAACATACGATTCCATATTACATGCTCATTGCTCATGTTAGGACCACATTGCAGGTTGTAAGGGTTTTGCGGACTGCAGTATTGTGATATGCCATAGTGTAGATCTGTAACAGTTGCCATTGTAATACTGGTATATACACTGTTGTAGCACTGTATAAGGGTGATGTTTCACACATGTCCCTACTGTAGGCCATTTGTTCCACCATTATGCTCATTTCTGTGCACACATTTTGCAATGACAGGATGTTAATTATATTGCAGGAGTCTGACATACCCTTCAGATACACCATCATGGTGACCACTGTGATGCAGTGCAGTTAACAGCAACAATACATGAACATGTATGCCATGCATTATGGGTAGGTGTGTTAAATGGGTGCATGGAATATACCATAGCCATAACATGACCGGTGTATTGGCAAACCTGAACAAACACCATACTCACCAGCTACAGGCTGCTGTCTTGGAGGTATACCAGAGGGACCTACATAAGTGTGTGAGAGATGTGATGTCAGTAGCCACAGCTGTGGCATTGGTACAGGGTGGGTGCAGCATTACAGTACATCAACAGTACAAGCCCACAATACTACAGCTTATGCACATCTGTTTATTACTACTACGCAGCAACAGACTATACATATGTCATCTCAAATATGCATGCTCTAACTGTACAGATACAGATGGATGCACAACAGTGGTCCACTGATGTGCCCTGTGGCCTTACCTGCACACACCTCTGCCATTGTGTGGGTAGCACCCACCTCCACTATGCTCTTCGCTATGTGTGTGTGCAGGCGGGCAGGTGCCCTAAGGTTGGCAAGGAGCTCCTCAACATGTGTTGGGGGGATGGATGGCATGACCGCCCCCCCTGTTGCGAGCTGATCTGCCCTGACTGCAGCAGCATGCTGATGGGCATTGTGAAGTAGGTCTGTGCAATGATGCCGGAACTTCTCATAACTGCGGTTATGCAGGCCGACATAATTTATCCTGTGGACAAGATCTTCCACAGGGTGGTCCACTCCTGCTGCTCATGGGCTGTTCAGCAAAACGATACATAGTAGTGCTGTACCAGGTGTGTGATGATAACCTCATCCTCGTCCGCTGTATAAACAGGAAGCCTCTCATGGGACATCTTGCCATGAAAGACATAAAGATGGAAACAGATCTGAGGACCTCATACAGCACGGTTATCATAGTTTTTAATAGACATCTATGTCTCCCCCCCACCATATCTGCAGCAACAATCTGATCACACAACTCAATAGGTATGTCTACAGAATACCTACCATTGGGACTTTGTGCTATGTTTTTGTAGCCATGTTCCCTGTGGGAACACTATCATTGCTATCATTGCTGGCCTGTTATGGACAATGTCACCTGCATGCCATTGTAAGGCTCACTATGGTTTCATTTATGCACCAGGACAATTTATTATGTGATTGCTGCACATCTGTTGTTTTGTGTTACTGGGGATATCTACGCATGCTGTTGGACATGATCCAGGAATGTGTGGACTATTACTACCCACATATGCTCTATAACAGTGACACAATAGCATGTATAGGGAGCAATTGCCAGCAGAACCACCTCTCCTACCTCATCTGGCCATGTTACCAGGCCACATCACATGAGGGACCCATCCTGAGACCTCCTCATTTACTGGTCCTGCACTACCTTCAGGTGGAACCACCTCAGGGGGATGGTGTGTCCCCAGGTGGAACCACCTCAGGGGATGGTGTGTCCCCCCGGGAGCACACACAGACATGATCCTATCACCTGAGGTCAGGTCCAGGGTCTGGTGCATAGGGATCTCCACAGAGACTTAGGGGATGTGCTACAGCACCTTGAGGCCCTCAGTACACACTCACAGAGTCCACATGCTCCTCCTGCTCAGTCTCCACCCCACACACCTTCAGGGCCATGACACTTATGTTTTGTCTGGCCATGGGTGGGGGCTTTGTTCCCATTGTTTCCATATGGAGGCTCATGGGAGTTCCACATCACATATGACACTCCCCCTCCAGGGTGTTTACCCACCACATGTGTCATATACCACCCCTGTAGGCTGTCTTCTCTATCTTCCAACCCATCTCCACAAATATACCTGCTATCCTTCCCCAACTTCCCAATATCACATTCACAAACAAGGGCAATGTTTTCCCAACATGGGGTTCACACGTGACATAACCGTCCATTTTGCACAGACTTACTGCTGTATATATATATATATATATATATATATATATATATATATATATGTGCATATTGATATGTGTGATGTTCCCTCACACATATCATGCTGCATTGTGATGCAAAACTAAGGGACATGTATTTATATACATATGTGTGTGTGTTTGTATATATGTAGACACACACACACACACACACATATATATATATATATATATATATATATATATATATATAT